>NC_065923.1:72301273-72603712 GCF_024586455.1 Bactrocera neohumeralis | reverse complement strand
TTTGGCACATTTGTCTGTATGTTTACGAAAGCAAATGCGAGCCATATACATACATATGTACATACATTCATAATAACAAGTGTCGCACGCTTCTTTCGCATCTCCGTTGTCACGGTCAACCAATGGCCGAAACTTGCGTTTTGTCAAAGAGTCAAGTGCTGAACAAATTGAGCACGACAGACTGCAAGCGACATCTGTCAAATACACACGTTCTTATGGACACAGTTATGTAGTTGTGCAGCTGGCTCAATAACTGTGTCCCTAAGAACGTGTGTATTCTAATATATTCGTTTGCAGTCGGTCGCGCTCATTGTGTTCAGTACTTCTATGTGTCGAAACACTGACGCGACGGTAAAGCGCCACAACATTGTGTTGTTGGTAGAAAATCCGAGCTGTGCCGAAAGAAACTAACAAACGATCGCCGATTGTTACCGCTTCCCTTGCTGCTCGAACAGCGTCGCCTACAAACCAGCGTAAATATGTATGAAGATGTATGCGCGTGCATACATATCGACGCAGATTTTTGCGAGTCACGGAAAAATATTTTAGACAAATATTGTAAATCGACAACGGCTATGTTGCCACTTTTGTCACTTCTTTCTGTGAAGAAGCATCAGAAAGTTGTTCAATTTATGATTTTTAGCTTTTGCCATCGTCGCGAAAAGACGCTTGTAGGCAAAGGCATGCTCGGGGAGATGTTACGGCGTCTGTTTTTATGAATGAAGCGAGGTCGCTTGTGGCATATGCGCCTGCGTTTATGAATGAAATCGTTTTTGTTGTAAAATTTACTACATTTGAACTTCGCCAATTTGGCAGCCATATTGACTTGTGGTGCTTTTGCTATTTAGACAATTGTTGTTTTTGTAGAACAATGCTTCAATTTTTTGTTGGTGACATATTCACATGTGTACGCATATGTATGTTTGTATGCTTGTGCATTATTTGTTCGGAAGTGTATGCAAATATATGTACATATAAGTATATATGAATGTATGAACATGCAGATCAATGCGCGCGCATGTAATACATTATATTGATAAGTGATAAAATCATGATTTGAATTTCTGAATGCGCACATGCGTATACATACATAATAAGATTATGATATGAGCATGTGCAGAGACATAAGATTAATATGATAGAAGATGTACATACATATATGCATATATACATATACATACATATGTATATATTGTTGTGATAAATTTAATTTCTATTAGTAGGAAATATAATATAAAAATATTTATTAGAATAGTATATTATGTAAAAATCAAAGAAAATTATTAAATATGCAAGTCCAAATTGACTATAAATATTACTATGCATGCATTCATACAAAATATACTCATATCATAATTATGTTTACATGTCAATATTGAATTGCCGACGGCAAAACGCAAAAGCATACATACATACATATTTGCATACATTGCGATTCCCAAGTTGAAAGAAAAATTGAAGCATGAAAATATCACAATGCTGTTGTTGGGAGCATCATAAGGAGCATGCATACATATATTTATGTCTCTTCATATTCTTGGGCATGTGAGACAAGAACATAAAAAATTTGTTTATGTTCTCTGTGTGAGAGGTGTGTTTTGTACACATTTTTCGCTCTTCAAAATGAAATAAAATATAAACAAGCAAAACGAAAATCGTCATGGGCATGTTAATATATTTATCTCTCTTCATATTATCTGCTTTGGCATATATGTCATCATATGCCGTAAATACATATATTTCTGTCTCTTCATATTCTCGGTTAGAATATGAGAGAGAATTGTAAAAAATATTAAAATTGCGAAGCGAATTCCGACCTACAATGTTAACAAATGCGGCGAATTATGCGACTTAAACGAACGCGATTTAAGGAAACGACTATCCGTAATGGCGGCGGAAATTAAGAACGACCAATCATATTCACGCTTCTAAATTGAAATGACGTCTGCAGACACTGCAGGGGATCGCCTGCAACTACAGAGCTCACAAAGATGACCAACAGATGGCGCGCCTATTAATTTTTGAACATATCTAATGCACAGGTGTTATTAGATTTGTTTATTAAGAGTTTTAATGTTTTAGCTTTGTTTAGCTTTTAGTTGGTTAATATTTAGTTAACAGAAATTATTTCTAATTATCTAATAATAATTTTAAATAACTTATCTTTTATTTGGCACCTATTGACCACCACAAATTAATTTTCATTTACATAATTGCAACACTGTGTTTTTTGAGATCTCCGTCGTCATGCTGATAGAAGAGAAATAAGAAAGAAGGGTGGTATTTCAAATAGTGGGAAGCTATTTATTTACAACACGTTAGACGAGAAACCTGAAAATTTTCTCTTTTAATATAGTTTTTGATCATGAAATATTCCAATACCTTGGAAGAATAAGCGCAGAAATTAACAAATATACACCGTGGAGATCGTAGGAATTTTGCATAAAACAGCGTTGCGTGATAACATAAGTACACAAGAGTTTCGGTTAGAATTGTGATTTCGGCCTTAAGAAACTTATAGAATATTTAACAGATCTATGTTGTAGCGCTATTGGATAGCTAACCGGTAATGTAACCGATGCCTGGTTTGCGCAGAACCTGCTTCTACAAGAGAAAGGGACGAACGTTCGTTACTGGTTCATACTGGTACACAAGATTTCTGGTTTGAATCGGAAATTGGCCTAAAATAGCTCATAGAAACTTTAACAGAAGTATCTGGTGGCGCTATTGGTCAGCTAACAGCTAGTTTAACCGATAGCTGGTTTGCGGTGATCCTTCTACAATCAGATAACCAACAGAAGGTGGCATTTACTATTGTGTAGTATCATGTGTTGACAACAGCCTGTATATTATGGAGTATATTGGCTATCAAGCTAGAAGAAACATAACTAAGAATGTTTGCTATACGCTTCATACACGTCACGGTTGTATTCGTACACAGGAGTTTCAGTTAGAAATGGAAATTTGGGCCTTAATAAACTCTTAAAAACATCACCAGAAATATACAGTAGCGTTGATGGGTAACTAACTGGTAATTTAACGGTTAGTTGATTTGGGGTGATCCTTCTTCAAACAGCCCACCAACAGAGGGTGATATTTTATAGAGTGTAGTGCCATCTGTTGACAGCAGTCTCTGTAATGGAAGTATCTGGGTATTAGCAAAAAAACATGTGTTTTAAAAATTACTATTAGCCTAATTAAATGCAATATAAAAAACAAGTCAAGCGTAGGAAAATCACTAGAAATTTAATTTATTTAACATATCCATGTTTTTAGAAGTACTTTGAAAACTAATGCAACACTGTGTTAGTTATTGCAGTGCTTGTCTTCAAATGACACTTCCTTTTTGACAGCTCGAATGTCATTGGTCGTTCTTAAGATCCGCCGATATTTCAAATAAACACTTCCCGGATTTTCGCTTGCGTCGGTGGAATTTTCCGCAGCTCGGTGACAAGTGCAATCATTTTAGACATTAAAAACTGCAATTTATTGTGTTTATAGTAAAATTAGGTAGTAGTTAGGTTAGTACGGGATTTTAATCGTTTAACAGTGTTCCGGCGTTATTAAATATGTATTATGTGGATCTATAGGGATCCGTGGCAACAGAAGCAAGCGGCGGACTGGCGGATGGTGTATATAAAATGTCTTTGGATGGAGGTGGTGGCACCAATATGAAGAGCAGAGTGCGCTTTTGACCATCATGTGAAGTAAGTTCTGTTAAAATATACTAAAATTGATAAATTTATATTAAAGTAAGGCGTAGGTCCTGTTCGCACGAAGTTGGGTGTGTATCTGTGCAGGAATGTGTATACATAGCAATGCATATAACTATTTGCGCTTGCAAAAGTTTAACAGTTGCGCAGCCACAGTATCTCTGTTGCTCTCCACTCAACATTAACATTCTGTATGTATGAGGAACTAGAGGTTTGTTAATATTTTTGAATTTTTTATATTTTCTTTTATATACAAAATCATTTATTATAGTATTTGACACACAGATTTCCTGCCTATTTGAAAAGCTGAAATAATGGAGTAGCCTCTGTTAGCAACAGGCCAGACCACTTCAAACTACTGTGAAGTCTACACTTTGAATGAGAATTGGAAAATTATTGCAAGTAAGTGTAAAATAGAACATCATTTGAAAATCAAAGGTTCTTATTTTCAAACATCTTTAGTGCTCATTCTTAATTTGTAAATCCGTGTATGTACATGTATACATATACTACATATTTATGTATAAAGTTAACAAAAAAGTTCAGCGGCCACTGCATCACACTAAGATCCTTCTAGCCGCCTACAGATGTCGTGTCGGTATTCTCAGATATTCTCTCAAGAGCGAATATCAACAGTTGCCTCCTCCTATTTCCGCCGCCATTATTTATAGTTCCTTTTAGCTAAGTGTTCGCGTAGGTGGAAATAGCATTAGCAGAGCACGCAACATATTCTCTCATAACAGCAGCATATTCTCTCTAAAGAACAGCATGTTCGCTCATAATTGTTGCTGAGAGTGCCCGCACGTTTCTAAAGCTGCGCTCTCACATTATTTCTGTTACCAGCACTGGTGGTTAACATTTTCTGTTAGACTAACATTCTGAGCATCGCACATTAACACTTCTTGGAATGAACACAACAGTAGTGACCATGATATTAGGAAACCAAAAAAAAAATTAATAATAAGTAAAAATTAAAATTGAGAAAAAATAACTAAAGCAAGTAAGAAAGGCTTAAATTCGGGTGCAACCGAACATTTTATAATCTTGCAACTTGCCAGAATCAAAGCCTGGGAAATACCGTAAGATTCCAAAAAAATGTTCCCTGGCTTTCATTGAGATACCTCCCATACAATCACTAATCAAATGGAGCAAGGTCAAAGGGATGTTCGAAAATCCTGGTAATAGTTATATGAGCGCTAGGACAAGTTTTCGCCCAATTGTATTTATTTTAGACACAAAGATATACCGGTTTGAGTAAAACATGTTTGTCATTTTCATTAGGATAACTCATATTTTGGCCGATATTTCCAGCATAAATCAGCCGGAAGTTCGAAAATCTTTATATTAGATATATGGGTGCTCAGGGAAACATTGACCCGATTCAACCCATTTGTCATACAAAGAAATAACATTGTCAGGAAAGAATCTTGTCTGAATTTCTATTGCATATCTCACACATTGACCGATATTTTTGGTCAGAAGTCAACTATAAATACTGAAATCCACATAATCGGTACCTAAGGGCTTGGACAGTTCAGTATTCAATACCCTGCTTCACAGTTGCAATAGCATCTTCGGTGCGCACTGTACGATTTTTCTAAGGATGTCCATTAACCACGAGAGTAAAGGTGATGCGAAACTAATCCATGGTTGCTCGAACTACCTACTCTGCCGGGGGACTATGCCGACCGAATTTTGGACACAGCGAACCGAACTATTATTTTCGTAATCCATTTTCACGATTTGCAAATGTTGTTCCGAAATAAGTCTGTTGTAAAAAGGCCAACCCAATGTTAGTAGAAATCAAGAAAAAGAGTTGCGTTATTTTAGATTAAGAATCACTTTAATGGTTTGAATTACTTGAGACTTGAATTACTTCTAGAAGTAGTTTTTAATCCTACTACACTTTCTTGCGATTGCGGTTGCAGAACTCAGCAGATATTAGAATAAAATAAACTCACTTTAAGCAACCGATAATGGCAGCCACATGGTCAAAGAAACTAATAAGCCTATATATTATAATTTCCAAAAGATCGACTATAAACAAAACACCTCGAAATCGTTGATAGATTCTAAAGAGGGTTCTGGAAGTAGTTCTCAATACCACTAGACTTCATTTCGATGGTAGTATAAGATAAAACCAAACGCTCTCTGAATGGTGCTAGTCACCTTCTCTCCCCATCTCACCTTCCATCGTTCCTCGGAATGATAATAGCAAAGTTTTTGGGAATTCTCAGCTGTTGCATTGCTCACAGAGTAAATAGTTACACTGAAGCTCATGCAGAATCAAGTAACCGTTACTATTGTATGTGCGGCATATTTTTAGTCACAGCGAGCACAAAATAATGTGGTATTTAGAGCTCGTCTGATCGACTCCGCCTAGCCAACTCATTAAGCCGGAGATTAGTTTACAGTTCACTTCGAATCGGCTCAGCGTATGCTGCCTGTCTCAGCTTTCAGCGCCCTCGCATTCAAAGCTAACACTAATAAGCGCTTTTAATAACTTTCCAAATAAAGCTGCGTGCACTTCCGCTGCCGCTGCCTATGCTGTGAGTAAACACAACCCTTGGCACACAAATGTAGAGCTCGCTTGGCTATCCACAATGTTTATTTAACTCTTTTTTGCTGCAATCAGCCACGTAGCCGCTGACTTTGTTTCAGCTTAAATGTTGCACACTGCTTTTGGTGTCGCTTCTCCACATCTCTGTGGCAACGTGGCCGTGCCGTGTGGCCGGCCGGCCGCGGAGTAAGCAACGCAGAGAGCACTCTGTGCCGCAATAATTCCACCAAGTAATCTACATAAATACAGTTACATTTGCACCACGCATTCCCAGCGCCGGTGGAATGTCTGTGGTGAAGCGGAGTCATTGCTGCTGCCAAATGCAATATTATTAGTTTACATTGAAAGTTGCAAGGTTGCCGGTGAGGTTAGAAGTACGGACAGCATAAAAAGAAATAAGCGCGTGAAATTTGTTGCAATAACTAAAAATAGCCGAGTTGCAAGCATTTAATTTACTGCAGCATTAAGCTGGTATTTGCCGGTTTCTACCTTTCTCCCACTGTTTTGCTAACATTCTCTGCGCTCACGCTTATTACTTTTTCAGTGTCGTCAGATTTTAATAACCTTGACTGTGCAATATTTGTCTTCTTTCCTGGTTTCTAAGCACCAGCTTGGCTTGTACGGCGGTGAAGTGTTATTCGGCAGGAATTAGATGGTTTTTGTTATGAAGAAGTTGAACTCCAGTTGTTAGCTTGCTGTTGTAGCAAGCCCCTTGTATGCAGCGTTGCATTTCGGTAAATGAAATCTCCTTTTATTTCAATTCAACTTCATTCATTTGCTTTCCTTTTTAACTTGGAAAACTTATTTTGTTTTGGGCTAAAGTAAGGGTGATTCATCTAACCATCACAGTCTTTCAAAGTAGGCCTTAGAAGCCGCTGAACTTCAGTAAAATTACAGTTTCTTAACCAGTAGTGTGGGACCAAGCCAGAGGTATTATGTAGACAAAAATCCATCGACAATGAAGTTTTCATCTCTTTATTTAGCTGGTTTGGAGTTTCAACAACAGGCCTATGAGTTCAGCAGTTGTAAACACACGAAATGAAAGAATACTGCGTTCCAAGAAAGCTTACGCTACAATGAGTCGAAGACGAGAGCCTTAAAGTAACTCCATATTAATAACTTTCCAACCTTACCTAAGCATTTTAAATTTCAGGTATAGAAATAATTTTACTCGATGGTTTAGTATTCCGACGTCTAGTTTTCTGTATACATATATTTTACATATTGACGGTAAGTTCCGTTCGATAGTGTAATGTAAGAGAACACTGAGATTCAAGAAGTTCTACGCTTGACCCCAAAGGTCATTCTTCTATAAAAAACATTCCGAACTTTGAGATTTCTACGATAACTACTCTTTGTGTAGGGAACCAGGAAAGGGACAATATGATTCCACAGATTCGATTTCATTCCTTACAATCTAGATCTTTGCTACGCGAAACCCTCTCCTCTCGGTTCATTCTCACCTCACACATCTGTGAAGTCATTGGAGAAGGGGTGCAGTATGCTTCTTCATGAATGGAGCAAAGTTAAGAGAGATAATACGTGGTGGAGCCTTCTATTGGGAGTTCTCCATCAAACGTAGCTTCAGACTAATAGAACACTATAGCGTCTTTTAAGCGGACTTGGCTGTCATTAAGGTAGTAGTGGCTTTCTTCAGATAACCGAGCGGCTATATTGGCTTTGAGGTCACTGACTGTAAGCTCAAAACTAGTCAAGGAATGTATGACTCATTAGCTTCAAGATTCCGGTCAGAGCTTAATCACCAGCTAGCAAGAGACGGCACCCTTATCTCAGTTTAATCAGATTGGTAGGAAGAAGGCGTTTTTCCGATTTCTTCTTGCATTCTGACGTTGGACCTTAGAACCTCCAGTGAGCTTGGAAAGTGTTGATCAACAACCAGAATTTATGAGACGGCGATATCCTTCTTTTTAAGTGGTCTTCCGTAGTACTTGCTTTTAGCGAAATCAATATCGCCGCAATTGTAGGTCTTCGGACTGGACACTGTAGATCTTTGGACTGAACACTGATCAATAGGTTCAAAAGTGTTGCTGCTAAACATTCTGTCAGACGCTATTTGCTAAAACAGTACGGAGGAAGTCGAGATGAAATCATCTTGTCACTTCCTCTTTAATTGCATGACTTCTTTCTCACTAAAATTGAAATATCTTGGTAGACACACCTACTGCGAACCCAGCGAAGTGGCTGAGATAAGCTCAAAACGCTTCGTCGATTTATAATGTGATGCACTTTTAGGAGTCTATAGGTAAACACATAGGATGTATATCTGTCCAGGTGAGATTCCCTTGTATCAACCCTACCAGTTAACCTAACCTGACTATTTATGTACTCTCTTTTTGCGTTACAGCGATTCAATAATTGTACTAAAACACAGCCTCGATTTCATATGCCGACTTAGTACTATATTAGTCTCATCAAAGCCTAAGTCCCCGGTGGAGTATTGCGAAAAGGTTTTGCAGAGATTTAACGACCATAAAGACGGATTCTTTGCTTTCCGCCCTTGATTTCGATTTCCGACTTAGGTGAAAAGTGTATAATTATAGTCTGATCGAAACCCAAATCATCGGTAGGGCATTTAGAAAAGGTAGTGCAGAGATTTAAGGACAAAGAGGTGGAATTCTTTGCTTTTCAGCGATTATTTTACATAATTAAGCCGTATACTCCCGAATTGTAGTGGCTGGTGCCTTAGTGGTATTTGAGGATCTCACAGAACTTAGGCGATCTGTAAGCTCTTTGAAGTTTTTGTAGAGACACGTTCAAATTTGCAGTTCATTTACAGTTCTGCGGGCAATTTTTACTAGAATAGAATTGTAAAAATGAAACCACACAGGTTTGATATCACAGCAAAGAGCCAGCTACTGCAGCGACTTATAAACCTTTATGCTTGGTTATAAAAAATATATATCTTCCTATTTAACTGCTCTCCTTACTACTTCGCCACAGCGCTTTCATAAATTTTCAAAAATACGTACAGGTTTTAGATACCACTCCATGACCATGAGGGGTCTCAACACGCTAATTTCCAACTAAAATATTTTCACGAAAAAACTAGCGTCGGCATTTAACTACACTTTCGAATTAATAAACACAGCTTAGTTGGCAATGAAAAGCTGTAAATACCGCAGCAGCAGGGGGGACGGAGTAGGGTACAAAAGCAAAAAGAGCATGAAAATAAAGCTGCGACTAAATAGCAGTGTTTTCCGCCAGTTAATCGCTGCTGTAGATTTCGCATTGCGGTGCTTTCATTAGCAGCAGCTCGGCGAATGCTTAAGCACATACAAACACGCTTACTAGGATATGCATATGTATGAGTGTGTAAATGTATGAGTATGCATATTTTAATTCTTCCGACATTTTTGCATAAGCAGATAAGTAGCTGCGCTACAAATACATACGCATCCTCATGTGTATAGATAAGCAAGCGCGCTCGCATATCTATGTGTGTGTTTGTATGTGTATGCTGTAGCTTTGCTTTTAATTTTTCGCCTTGACGCGCTGCTGTGCAATTTCTGCGGATTATCTCAGCGCTTTGCTGTACATTTTCATTTCGCAGCGCATAATTAAAACAATATTAGCAGCATTGGCGTTTTAGTTCAACATTTTTTTCCCGCTACTGCGCTTCACAAGCAAGCATTTTTGCCGTCGAGTGCTGCTTAATGCTCCGCGTACCGTGAGTATGCGTTTAATATTGTAGCATTTTGTTGCTGCTGTTGCATGTTGCTAGTGTAACTAAATGAACGCGGCCACTTGACACTGTTGAGCGAAGCGGTTCTCAGCGGCTCTCAGCGGACTCATTTGTATTTTTCCGTTTTTGCTTTGGTAGATTAGGTTTGCATTCGGATTTTAGTTTTTTTTTTTTTAAAGAGAAATGATTTCGTTTAGAAAGCAGGAATTTAATTAGATGTAGAAGTTATATTAGACCCTTAGTACGGAAAAGGAAACATCGGAGACCCTATAAAGCATAAATACGAGTATACCGTCACCTAAAGTGCAAAACAATGTATAATCAAATAATCGAAATTGATTTTTTTATTGCTTACGATTCACTACATCTATGTATATGTGTAGCATTAAATTTTGAGCTTCCGCTGTCAGATATAACCAATATATAACCCATATATAACCAATATATAACATAAATAACCAATGTATATCTATATAACCATTTCATATAACAACATGAATAATATTATATCGTTTCTTTCTCCTGTCATATTACATATGTGTATGTAGCATTAAATTTTCATCTTCCGCACTCAGACATAACCAATATATAACCCATAAATAACCAATGTATAACTAATATATAACCATTTCATAACCAAAACTCAAAATTTTGTTTCAACATGAATGAATTCTATTATATCGTTTCTTTCTCCAGTCATATTACATATGTGTATATAGCATTAAATTTTCATCTTCCGCACTCAGACATAACCAATATATAACCCATACATAACCAACATATAACCCATAAATAACCAATGTATAACTAATATATAACCATTTCATAACCAAAACTCAAAATTTTGTTTCAACATGAATGAATTCTATTATATCGTTTCTTTCTCCTGTCATATTACATATGTGTATGTAGCATTAAATTTTCATCTTCCGCACTCAGATATAACCAATATATAACCCATGAATAACCAATACATAACCAACATATAACCATTTTATAAAAAAACTTAAATTTTGTTTCAATATGAGTGGCTTCTATTATATCATTTTTCCTTCGCCTGTCAGCTTATGAAAAATGATGTTATGTTATTTTACATTTTAGGTTACATTATATACATATATGTAAGTATTAATTAACAGCACGATGAGCCAAGTCGATTCATCCAAATCCGCCTGTTGGTCTGTTTTTATATACACGAGAATACCTCAGTTTTAGAGATATCGATCTGAAATTTCGCGCATGTCTTTTGCTACCAAAACGGCCGTTAAATGTTGGACGGCCGTCATTGGACCACTATAGCAGAGAGCTGCCTTACAAACGGCACCATCGAACGCAAATCCTTGTATGGAAAAGTTTTTTATGTGACAAGTTATAAACACGAAATTTGGTACAGATTATTATTTGAAGTATTACTACATTCTCCGAAGAAATTGTGCAGATTGGCCTACTGTAGCATATAGCTGCCATACAAACTGAATGGTCAAAATCCAGTTCTTGTTTGAAAAACTTTTTTATTTGTCGAGCTATTTGCATGAAATTTGGCACGCATTATTACCAAAGATAACGGTATAATCTGCGAAGAAATTGTTCAGATCTTAGCATCATAGCATATTGCTGTCATACAAACTCAACGTTAAAAATCAAGTTAAATAAGTTTTTATACCCTTTATACTATGAAAAATCCAGCTGTGAGGGGTATTATAGCTTGAGTGCAGCCGAAGCTGACGTTGTTTTTCTTGTTACTTAGACTTTACCTGCACTCATTATCTTTAATCAATAAAAAGTAACTCCAATTTTTCAACTCTTCAAATCAGACACGCACTTTTGCCTATATACTTATGTATATAGGTATAACTATATATAAATATATATAAAGACATACATACAAAATATTTACATATGTAAAATTTTCTCTGGCTATCCACCACATAAATTAGCTGCCACTGCCGCATAATAGCAACGCCGGAAGTCCTGCGCATTTCCGCCACCGACGGCGCTTGTAAGCGCTGTCTTGCCAGCAGCTTGTACGTGTGCCAGTGATTGGCAATGAAAAGTTAATATTTTTGATGACAAGAAATATGTCAATGCCAGCAGGATACAAATTACATTTTGTGATCGGCAAATAAATCGTTTTGTTGCAGACGCGCTGACCATTGGAATGGGAAGTGGTTGTTGTTGATGACAATGTTGTGTGTGAAATAGATGAACTTAGTTAAGAGTTATGTCTGGGTTTTATGTACAATTTTCTGCATATACAGGGTGTTTCATGTTTATTTATGTATGTTAGCATAACGAAATGAGTTCTTTAAGGAAAATTTAAGTATATTCCAAGCGATTTGGAAGGTCGAAGGGCCCTGACGTTAAATTTTTGAGCGCGCGTTGGTGACATCAGCTCTTGTATATTCTCGGAAAGTGCCGATCAATCGATCATTCGCGAGTCTTAACATTTAAGGCATGCATGTAATCGTTCTTTCAATATCCCTTCATAAAGCTCTACACCAATATTCAATCTTCTGTACAAATCCATCACGATTTTAAGTAAAGAAAGCGATAAAAACGCGATCAGATGTATGTACTAGAAATCCTAGCAATGCTCACGTACTAGAAAACCTCAAAAAGCGCTGTATTCCACGTTTTAAGAAGCTTTGTGTAATATAGATTCCAGCAAAGCTTGCGTACTTGGAAAGCTCATAAAGCTCTGTGTTCAACATTTGACATTGATTTGGTTATTAGCGACCATCACGAAGCTCGCAGTCTTAAAAAGCTCAAAAAGCGTGAAAGATTAGAGATCCTAACGAAGCTTGTGTACTTATAAAGCTTATAACACTCCGTATTCAAAATATAATAATGCTTTGGGTATTAGCAATTATAACGCAGTTCGCAGGCTTGAAAAGTGAGGTGTTCAACGTTTTAAGAACCTTTGACTATTACAGATCTCAGGGAAGCTCACGTATTTAAGAAACTCATAAGTCTCTGTATTCAAGGTTTCATGTTGATCTTGGTATTAAGGAGGATAAAGAAGCTCCCATACTTGCAAAAGCTCAAAAACTTTGTTTTTAAAATTGTTTCCAGTTTCTAGCTAGTTGAAAAGCTCATAGAACTTCGTATTTAATGTTTTGTTCACCTTTAAGTATTAGCGATCCAAGCAAAGATCGCACTCTTAAAAAGCTCATAAAGCTTTTTAGTCAACGTTTTCTGGAGCTTTGTAAATTAGTGATCCTAGCAGAGTTTGCTTACTTGAAAAGTTCATAAGACCTAGTATTCAAAGCTTTATGAAGCTTTGTATTCAACGTTTAGTGCAGCTCCTTAAGTTAGTGATCCTAGCAGAGATTTCTTACTTGAAAAGCTCAAAAAGCTTAGTATTTAAATTTTTATTTTCGTTCTTAGTATAGCTTATATAATAGAAAAGCGCATGTACTCAACGTTTTTCTGAGCGATTAATGTGCAACACGCATGCTTGAAAAGCTCAAAAAGCTCTGTTATCAAAGTTTTATTGAACTTTGCCTACTTGAGATCCGAACAAAGCGCGTATTTTATTTGAGCTTTCACACAACTTTGTGTATTAGCGTTTCCTTTAAAGCTTGCAAGCTTGAGAAGCTTTTAAAGCTCTCTATTCAACGTTTCTGTGAGATTTTTCTTGTGTTTAAGCAGAAATTATTCACCGCTCTCAACACAAATTGTTTAGATATCCAAATTAATTTGCAATATTTACTCTTTTCAACATTTTCATTATGCCATTGTGTCTTTTCATTACCATTTGTCTGGCTGTGTAAATACATTTGTTGTTATTGTTGCATTTAATTAAAAACTTTAATCGTTTACAGAAAAAACTTTATCAATATTTTATGTAAAACGACTATGCAACACAACTACAACACACATACACAGACGAAAAGTAAATTACAGCGAAAACGAAGCGAACGAGAATGTGAATGGGTAGAACATGAAACATTTAACAACTAACAACAGTAATAATAAAAGCGAATAGTAGGAAAATAAATTAAAACAGCAACAACAGCAATTAAATGTGACCTGCTGCAAAAGCAAACGAGCCAAAACCAAGCGGCGGAGCAAGAAATGCAGGGAGCGGGAGCGGGAGAGCAGAAAATACGCAAGGCGGCAGCAGTTTGGGTGGCGGCAGCTAAAAGCAGGTATGCAACTACATATTAATGTATGTATGTATGTGTGTGCGTGTGACGGATGGGTGAGGTGAAATGTGGCGTCCGCTTAATGCGCCCTTAGGTATGCTAACAACCTGCCACAGCCAACCCAGGTGGCAAATAGTAATTACAAATATAATGCGAAATGGCGCAAAGAAAAGTTGTATTTAGAAGTAATAGCAATGAAATTGTCTCAAACAAATGCAATAACAATAAAGTAAGCGAGTGCTGAAAGAATGAAATGGGTAGAAGGGCATGAGAGACCTTGTCGCACACTACGCTTGGTGGCCTTGCCGACACTGCCGCTGACTCAAAGTGCAGTTTCTTATAAAATTTGTTGCAATTCAGCATGCAATCGCACAAATAAAAGCAATATTGCCACGCAAATACAACAAAAAATACAATAAATGCGTTGGCAACACTTAATTTGCCAACTGTTGACTGCTGACGGCTGACTGTTGACTGCTGACTGCACACAACCCACGGAACAAGCGCTTTTTGCATGCAAATATTGACGACAAGCTCAGCGACTCGACCGTGAGAGTAGAAGGGATAACAATTAATTGAATGGCTTTTTAAACTATTTGCAATATTAATGCTGCCACTTGGCCAACGTGCCACAAAACAACAAGTGCTACGTGCAAAAGTACGAGTATGAAAATTATTTATTTGCATAACGAGCGTTAAATATGGCGCGGTGGCAATGAAAGCAAAGCGCCGGTACACACAAAGCTGTAGTAAAGAAGGTGGCGTGAGGTAAGGAGGGACAGAGGTGAGCGGTCGCATTTGTAGCACAATTATGTGACAAATTTTTCAATTAGTTGCCGCGACATTATTGTGTATTTTTTGATTTTGTTGTTATTGTTGCAGTAATTGAGTGTTATTATGTTGCAATAATTGTTGTGTGAGCTAAAAAGTCAATTTAAAGTGGACTAGAAGAAGCGTTAAGTTCAGTTCGTTTAGAGGTATGAGAAGTCTGAGAGGCACAGTGTGCATAAATATTGAGTAGATACTGTAAAGAGCTGTTATATAAGAAAGAATAATATAAAAAAAGGCGTTAAATTTGGTGGCACTGAAAATATAATACCCCTCACCTTAAGCGGTCAGTTTGTATGACAGCTATATGCTATAGGTTGTCGATCTGAATAATTTATTCAGAGAGTCTACAGCTGCCTTAAACAACCATATCTGCCAAATTTAGTGAATATATCTCTTCAGCCAAAAAAGTTTCCCATACAAGCACTTGCTTCCGATGGTTCAATTTGTATGGCAGCTATATGCTATAGTGTGCTGATCGAAACCGTTTCTTCAGAGATTGCATCACTGTAGTAGATAGTAACTTTTTCATGATTTCGTGAAGATATCTCTTCAGCCAAAAAAGTTTCCCATACAAGCACTTGCTTTCTATGGTTCCGGTTGTATGGCAGCTATATGCTATAGTGGTCCGATATCTGCAGTTCCGACAAATAAGAAGCTGCCTGGTGAGAAAAGAACGGTTGCTAAATTTCTGATCGATATCTCAAAAACTGAGAGACTTATGCGCATGTATACAGACGAACAGAGAGATGGACACGGTTAAGTCGACTCATCTCGTCTTGCTGATTACATATTTTGTATATATTTGCATTTATAGGGTCTCCGTGGTTACTTGCTTGGACCCAGCCCAATTGTAAAGCAATTACTTTCTACATTTTGCAGTAGACCTCCAGCTAATATCTTTTGAGTATCCTGGGTAGCAATTGACTAAGGTCAACTTTCATCGAAAAATTGAAAAGTATTAAAAAAGAAACTCTGAGAGAACCCATTTTGGTGACTTTGACCTCGAAACAATGGCATGTTCGATATCATATCTGTAGTTTGATCGGTGATTTGCGCCAGCATAGACTTTGGTCTCGGTAGTTTCTTCCCAGTGACCATTCACTACAGTTCGGATGACTGGAAAGGCAAATAAACGATGAGTTTTTAAGTAATTTGAGACCGATATCACAAATGTTTGCCATCTTTTTCATTGCTGATATGAGGAATCGGTAGATTATGAACTCGGATAGCATCGACTTTGAACAGGGGTCTCATATATCCAAGTATTCATGACACAGAGTGCTCTGAACTCCTCATTGCAACTAAATAGACTCATCAATTTATCACTGAGTGCACAATTGAGACTTGCAGTACAGAAAACATGAACTAGAGGAGTGTTAGCGCTTTCTTATTGTCTCTCAATCACTCAGCGAGAAATAAGAAAGTCTATTGGCGACTAAATATTGACGCTTAAATAGACTCTCGTCTTTCTCAGTGAGTGGTTGCGAGGTCTGGTCAACACTACAGAAAAACATTTTTTTTAGTATGCCATAATATACATCCTCCTAACGGTAAACATATATATTCATCTTACTAAGTTAAGTATACTTAATCATCATATCCTTCCAACTAAGGCTTATTTAGCTGACCTTTCAAGACAACTACAGCTCTTTAATTATAGTAGTGATGAACTGTAGTGCTTCACTCACAACACTAAGACAACAACAATTGCAACTATAGCACCATAACACTAGATAATACAAGGCAGCTAAATAAACATTAGTATGAGACTTAATTTTCTGCAAATACTCGCTTTGGCAGCTATTTGCGCACAAAAACGACAACAACAACAAAACGATATAGAGCAACAAAAAAAAAAAAAAAAAAAGAACTCTACAACTCCCCTCATTTCGCAAGAAGAATGATAAAGTAATGAAAATTTTGTAACAAATCCTGTCAATATTATAAGCGCCAAATGCAGAAGGGCAAACAAGCAACAACAACAACACCAACAATGTGTAGAAGCCGTTGCAGTAATATCACTAAAGTTCTTAGAGAGTTGATGATGACGCTGGCTGAATTCGAGAATGAAGGTGAGGGGCGCAAAAGTTTCATGAAACCAAACAAAAGGAATGCGTTTCCAAGTTGAAGGTATCTGCTACATACACTTACGTACATATGTATGTGTGTGCGTTTAGCAGCTCACTAATACTTCCACAAATACAGGGAAGGCACACAGTTAAGTAAATACTTGAAGCGCCAGTTGCTTTCTCAGCTACTTTAGTTCCTCCCCAAACCATATTTGCTCTCATTTTGTGCTGCTTTACTGCGTTGCAACCAGGAATTTTTCGTTTTTTCTTCACTTTACAAACGCTTAAACAAAACGAAAGACAGCGAGAGCGAGTAAAAATCAAAATGTACAAAAACAACAGCAAAGAAGTAAGGAACAGTCAAGTAACTGGGAAGCTGAGAGACAGGGCATTTCGGCGCATAGCTGGCACTTAACAGTAAACTTACTCATCAAATGCGTGAAGTGTGCACCGAAATCAGCTCAAGTGTAAAATTAAAACTGAGCAATGAGAAATTATCAGCACCGTCAACGCCGTCGTCACTGTTGTTAAAATACCAGCAGCAGTGTCATCAAACAAATAATTTATAATAGATATTGTTGGAAAGAAGAAGTGAACCAAAAAATGTATGTATGTATGTATATCTGTCAAGAAACAGACTCTCAGAAATAGTGATGTCAGGAGGAAGAGAACATAAGGAAATTGTCTGCCAAAAATTAAACCAAGGCGGTCACCGAGAGTAAGAACAATAACAATACCATTACTATTACCAATACCACTACCAATGCCATTACCAATACCAATACCAATTCCAATATCAAAACCAATAACGACCCAATACCAATACCAATACAAATACCAATACCAGTACCAATACCAATACCAACCAATTCCAATACCAATACCAACACCAATACCACTACCAATTCCATTACCAATACCAATACCATTACCATTACTATTGCCAATTCCAATATCAAAACCAATAACGACCCAATACCAATACCAATACAAATACCAATACCAGTAACAAAACCAATACCAATACCAATACCAATACCACCAATACCAATAATAAAACCAATACCAATACCAAGACCAGTCCCAGTACCAAAACAAATACTATTACCATTACCAATACTATTTCCAACACAAAGACCAAGACCGGGACCACTACCAAGACCAAAACCAAGACCAAGATCAAGACCATTACCAAGACCGAGACGTAGATAAAAACCAAGACCAAGACCAAGACCTAGATCAAGACCAAGAGCAAGAAAAAGACCAAGGCAAAGACCAAGAGCAGGACCAAATCCAAAACCACGACCATGACGCGCTTATAGATCTCACGTGTAAGCCAGTCCTTCTGTATTAAACTACATGGAAACCTTGGAGACTGATTAAAATATGGAACAATGCGACTCATAGACCTCATGTATGGACCAGCCGTCCGGTATTAAACCACATGGAAACATCGAAGACTGCTAAGAATAGTGAATATTTGAAACAAAGCGGATCCTTTATGAAAAATTATGTGCATTTTCAGAAACGAGAACTGTGAAAGGATCTCCCTTCTTGCCACTCTAACCAGCAATGTACCTTCTGTAACAAACTGTCTTAACAATTAACGATAAAATCCAAGCAAGTCGAGAAAATCTCTACGAATAATTTGAACTAAGGGGAAGTCGAACCGAATTATTTGTTATTTTCACAATAAAAGAACGTATGACCTGACACAGCTCGTACATTCGAAATGCAAAAGTAGTGGGTGCGTTGACTATAGGCGTCACCATACGCCATCACCCCCACCGCATACACTGTTGGTTGTGCATATGATTTTATTTCGGTGCATATTTTATTGTTTATTGCCCTTACGCACTTAGCGCGGAGCGCACCAGCAGCCGGAAAATGCAAACGTCACACCCACCAAGCGCCCAAAAACCAGCCACCTCACTGTGCCTACGTCCCCGTTGTATTAATATGCTCCCCCACCCCCTTCATTCATTTTATTACTCAATATTTCGTCAACGACATCCGTCTGTATGTCCGTCGGTCTGTCCGTCGATCAAAGACATTGCGCGAAAAATGACATTGAGACCGGAAAATTGCTGCGGGTATTTTTATTTTCCTTCTTTCATTTATACAGTTACAAACACGCACACAGGCACACATATGCTCATAAGGTTGCAGGGGAACCAGACCTCCCTTGACTCTGCAGCATACTCGATATGATTTATTGATGAATTTCCAAGGAATCCATGCCTAATTGATGATGAAGTAGAAATAAGTAAATTGTGTGTGAGATTGACAAAGTAAATAAATAAGAAAGAACAAAGTAAAGCGGGGGCGGAGGGTGCTGCGCTTAAAGTTTGTTACATTTTTTCGACAATTCATTGATATAGTTCGATTTCGGCAGTCCTATTACCCCCTGCCCTTGCTAGCTGTGACACAGCATGTCCGCGTCTAGCGGTTCGGCGTGAGTACAAAGCTTAAGTGCAGTCAAGCTGAAGGTTATGTGAGGGTAGCAATTAAATGTCGGTTATTTTTGCAAGTTGAGTCATCAAAGTTTTTGAACTTTAATCCCAAAAAATTATTTATTATTTGCTGTTTTCTTTGTAGATTACACAAGGAAATTCCAAATGATTGAATTAAGCAAATAATTGCTGGAAGCAGAGGGTGGATATAAGGCTCCGGTCTCTCCGACTTTTTCTTCCCTTTTGGTACTTGCAATTATGTGTATTTTTGTCCATTTTATGAGTGGGTTGCAATATCCGCTAAGTGTTGAAATAAGAAGCGAAGGCTTTGGAGAGTTTTAAGGAGAGCTCAGGCTCGAAGGTAGATGCTGAAAGACTTACTAGAAGGCTAACTTGTCTATCAGTTATGTAAGTTTTTCCTCATAGATCCGAAAGATGCTCTCTATCGGAATTTGCCTAGGTTTAGTAGGTCTAGTTAGGACCGAAGGCAGATGCTAAATAATTGTTGGGAGGCTTACTAGTTTATCATTACTAGGTTGTACCTCATAGACGCCGAGGATACGGTCTATCTCAATTTGCTTAGATCAAGTGAACACATGAGTCGAGAAAAACGCTACTGTAATTCTTTGATATTGGAGTACATATCTCCGGGTTTTATATGAGTTAACCTGATGACTCGGACATGGGAGCTTTTCACGGAATTTCGGACCAATTTATAATATTGACAATTCAGGCATGTTTGAAGATGGGAGGACTTTGAAAAGCATCCCTCTTGCTTTGAATTTTGGGTACTTGACTACGGGTTTTATATAAGTTAACCTGATGATTCGGTTCTAGAAGCGCTTCACGGAGTTTTGGGATCAATTTATATTAATGACAATCCAAACCTGTTTGAAGATGGAAAACTTTGGCAATAATCTCTTTTTACACTGAATTTTAGTCCATAGGACATACGCACATTATATTGGATGCATATTGAAGCAGTCATGAGAGTATATGTATATAACGGCTTTCGTTAAAGATTAATCTTTATAACTAAGCTCACATTTTGGCTTCCTTCCTTGATCTTGCGTGCATATAAGGTTATGATAAACAGCCAGCTAGTACTCAAGCGATATCTAATGTTGTTCCATGATTCTTTATACCAAAGTCTGTTAACTACAGCCTATAAGTATACTATGGAAAACATCATTTTGACTACCTTCATCGATCTATGTGCATATAAGTTTATGTTAAATAGCCAGCTTACACTCAAGCAAGATTAAGAGGCAAGTGGTAGCCTTAAAACCAAAGTCAGCCAACTACCGCCTAAATGTATACTGTAGAAAACATTATTGAGGCTTCCTTCGTTGATCACGCGTGTATACAAGAATATGATAAATAGCCAGCTTGTACTCAAGTGATATTTAGAGATTGTTCCTTGTTTCTTAAAAGTCAGTCAGCTACTGCCTAAATGTATGATATGAAAAACATCATTTTGACTTCCTTCTTTGATGTCGCGAGCATATAAGGTTATGATAAATAGCCAGCTTGTACTCAAGAGATTTTTAGAGTTTTTTTCTTAATTCTTAAAACCAAAGTCAATCAACTACTGCCTAAATGTATGCCATGGAAAACGTCCTATGTATACAATGACCCAAAATCTGTTAATTACGCCTAGTATTTGTACAATAGGAGCAATATATTCCTGTATTTTGTGAAACTATGTTCCTTGGCGCCTTAACATGTAATCTGTATTACAGCCTTAAGGTATGCTAAGTTATTATTAGATAACATCATATAAGCGAGCAACCATACTTCCATATATACTTATATATGAAACCGACACCATACTCGTTGGCTTCTTAACACACCATATAACATTATATGCAACAGTGCCTAAATGTATACTACAAAATAGCTTTTTTTTGAGATTATATCATATAAACGATCAGCCACACCCCCATATATACATATATAAAGCCAAAACCATACTCCTTGACGTCTTAGCTCACCATATACCAAAATATGCACCTGCGCCTAAATGTATACTATGCAATTGCTTCTTCAAACCTTATATCACATTTGCTATTTAAAGCACCACCATATATATTTATAAATGACATCGAAATTATACATCGTTCAATCTTATACTCTGGTATAATTAACTGCACAAGCGCCTAAAGGTGTACTATGCAATGGTTGTTTTTTTAGATTATATAATATTTTTGATCAATCACATTTTAGTGTGTATACTATACTATATCTTAAATTAAAGTAAAGTATACAATATAATACACCCTTTTTTAGTTTTTATTATATCATCCTAAGCCCAGCTATATGCTACATAGCATCAAAATTCCTCTAACACCCAAATGTATACTATGTAACCCAACTCATTTCAATGTCTATTGACAAAACCCACTGTCGCCGCTCTTAATTATATTTTGTTGTTGTTGCATTGCATAGAAATTCCAGTCAATATTACAAAATACAAAATTATTTTGCTTTGCAATTTATTTGAGAGATTTTTTTTTTACTTAGCAATCAGAAAATCTGATTCAAATGAATTGCGCACCAAATCAAAATCTACGAGCATATTGTATGCCACAAAGTTAACACAAAAGAATAACTGATAACGGCACATGCGAAAATCCAGAAATAACGGCAAGTGCAAGGGAAGTAAGAAAAATGCGTTTGCATTGTCTATTCATAGCAAATAAATTTCAAATTGTTCAATGCATTTGATTGCGTGCAATACAAGCATACTGCAGCAGCAAAGCCAACACACACACATACTTATAAATACAATATAGGAACACAGTTAAGGTTAGCTTGGATGCAGGTCAGCTGTTTAATATTAAGGACAACAATGAACATTATCAACAGACAGTGCACAACCATAAAACCCAACACACAGACATATACACACATACACATACATACTTATGTGCAGCATTCTAAAATAAATAATGCTATATTACAACGGATAATAAGTATATGAAGCGCACAACTTATGACCGAAAGCGGACAAATAAGTCAACGGCGAAGAAAACAATAAGCAGATGAAAGCTGAAAATGTAAAAACAAGAACAAAGCTTAACTGCGCTTGCACCGTACCTATGA
Source organism: Bactrocera neohumeralis (assembly GCF_024586455.1). Classification (NCBI taxonomy): domain Eukaryota; kingdom Metazoa; phylum Arthropoda; class Insecta; order Diptera; family Tephritidae; genus Bactrocera; species Bactrocera neohumeralis. The sequence goes on along the minus strand of NC_065923.1, from coordinate 72,581,130 downwards.
TACCCTTCATGAATACAAAATTTTCCATACAGAAACTTGGTTTTGATCGTTCAGTTTGTATGGCAACTATAAGCTGTAGTGGTCCGAACTAGACAGTTTCTTCAGAGATTGTACCGTTGCTTTGAAGTATAATTCGTGCCAAATTTCATGACGATAGCTCGTCAAATAAAAAAGTTTTCCATAGACGGACTGGATTTTGTTTGTTCAGTTGCTAAGGCAGCTATATGCTATAGTTGTCCGATCTAGACAATTTCTTTAGATATTATACCGTTGCTTCGAGTAATGATTACAGCCAAATTTCGTTTTGATAGCTTGTCAATTAAAAAAGTTTTTCATACTAGGACTCAATTTTGATCGTGCAGTTTGTATGGCAGCTATATGTTATAGTGGTCCGATTTGAATAATTTCTAAGGATTTGTGTCGCAGGAATAAAGAAAAAACTTTAGCCAAATTTCGTGAAAATATCTCATGAAATAAAAAGGTTTTCCATATAAGCACCAGATTTTGATGGTTCAGTTAGTATGCAGCTATGTATATGCTAAGATGGTCAGATATCAGCGGTTCCGGCAAATGAGCAGCTTCTAAGGTCTCCAAAATTTCTTGCTGCTTGTTACCTGTTCAGGGTATAGTGAATTAAATTTAGCCACGTTATTGCAGCACGAAGCGCTTTGTTGAATCGTGGATGTCGTTTATTGGCGAAGCGCGGCGGGAGCGGAGACGCTACACTTTTCGGTTGAAGCGAAAAATTGAAAACCATTGTCGCAGCAATAAATTTATTGTTGTCTTAACAAAAGTTCATTATTTCAGTACAGTTCGGGATAATAAATACAACAACAACAAGCACTGCAACCAAGCAAGGCGACAATATAAGAAAGTACCAGCGAATTGAATTCAGTGTTGCACAAATAAAACAAAGCACAACGAACTCAGAGAGAGGGAGAGAGAGCGTGAAGCGATGAAAAAAGCGCGAGCGACGTGTTGGCCAAATGCACACGCTGACAGACTACAGGCGGGTATATTAAAACAATAGCTTAGCGCCAGGGGTGTGCAATCAGCACGGTGTGCCAAGCGGGCGCTTGTATTGGTATAGTTGCGCGACGCCAACTGCACTCAAGGACAATTGAAAATCTTTTTAAGTAATTTCAGCACGTAATCTGCGCCATTATTGCTAAAGCGTAATTTTAGCAAATGTTCAGCGGACCTTAAAGAGCAGTGGGGGAGGGGGGGAGCGCGCGGAGAGGCGTCAAGCAGGTGCTGACTGGGTGTTGGTGCGACAAAAGCGGCTGGGTAGTGAAAATATATACGGATTTGTTGGAAAATTTTCAGATTTGGAAGCAAAGTATAGAATTTTGAATTTCGAAAATTATCAGAAAAATATTAATTTTCAACTTCGAAAATTATGAAAAAAAAATATTTCTAAGCAGTTTTGAAGCTGTACAAATATAAAACTCCCGGGAAATATATTTCAATTGACGAATTTTTCAAAAATTTTGAAAATATTTATTGAAAAATATAGAATTTTGAATTTCGAAAATTATGAGCAAAACATTTTTCAGCAGTTTTGAAGCAGTAAAAACTTAAAACTCGCTAGAAATATATTTTTTGAAAATATTTATTGAAAAATATTAGATTTCGAATTTCGAAAACTATGAGCAAAACATTTTTTAAAAGTTTTAAAGCGGTGCATGGTAAAAAATTCGTTAATAATATATTTCTGTTGAAGAATTTAAAAAAAAAATTATTGAAAATTATATAATTTTGAATTCCGAAAGTTATGAGAAAAATATTTTTTAGTAGTGTTGAAGCAGAAGAAACATAGAACGCGCTGGAAATATATTTCAGTGGAAGGATTCTGTGAAAATACATATTTATTGAAAAGTATAGAATTTTGAATTTCGAAAATTATGAGAAAAAATTTTCTAGGAGTTTTGAAGCAGTAGAAATATAGCGCACGAAAAATATATTTCTATTGAAGGATTTTTGAAAATATTTATAGATAAATATAGAATTTCGAATTTCGAAAATTACGAGAAATATATTTTTAAGCTGTTTTAAAGTAAGAGAAATTTAAAACTCATGAAAAATATATTTCTGTTGAAGAATTTTTAAAAATATGTATTGAAAAATATAGATTTTTGAATTTCGAAAATTTTGAAAAGAACATTTTTTAGCAGTTTTGAAGAAGTATAAATATAGCGCACGAGAAATATATTTCTATTAAAGAATTTTTGAAAATATTTATAGAAAAATATAGAATTTCGAAATTCCAAAATTATATGAAACATATCTTTTTTTATCAGTCTTAAAGCAGTAGAAATACAAAACTCACGAAAAATATATATTTTTCGAAGAATTTTTAAAAATATGTATTCAAAAATATGTATTGAAAAATATAGATTTTTGAATTTCGAAAATTTTGAAAAGAATATTTTTTAGCAGTTTTGAAGAAGTATAAATAAAGCGCACGAGAAATATATTTCTATTAAGGAATTTTTGAAAATATTTATAGAAAACTATAGAATTTCGAAATTCCAAAATTATATGAAACATATCTTTTTTTATCAGTCTTAAAGCAGTAGAAATACAAAACTCACGAAAAATATATATTTTTCGAAGAATTTTTAAAAATATGTCTTGAAAAATATTGATTTTTGAATTTCGAAAATTCTAGGATTTTTTTTATAATTTCGAAAATGACGAGAAAAAGATTTTTTTAGCAGTTTTGAAGCTGTAAAAATATAAAACTCACTAGAAATATATTTTTATTGAAGAATTTTTTTAAATATTTCCGAAAATTATAGAATTTTGAATTTGGAAAATGACGAGAAAAATTTTTTTAAGCAAATTTGAAGCAGTAGAAATATATGCATACATAGATGCCTTTCCAAGAACTCCACAAAAATATTACAACCCTTGGTTTAGTACCTCGATAACTTTTGTCTCCAAATTTCCTATTGGCCACTCGCCCTCCGGCATTTGCAATAAATTGCAGCTGGCCACAGTCAGGCAGTCAGCCAGCCAACCGATTACAATAGTAGTATGCTATAATGGCAGCTGGAAAATGCATTGTTCTTGCAGTGTTTTTAAATTCACTACTCTTGTTGTTGTTGCATCTACGTTTGCAAGTAGGTTGTGTAAGCGGCGTGTGTTTTTAATTCATTTCGAAGCAGTTGATAAATATTTGTTTTGGCACTTGTGCTGGTCCAGTGTTTCTTCAAGTGTATATGTGTAAGTGTGTGTGTGTGTGTGATGCATGCTACCAATGATTTAGCGCGCTTGCAGCTGTTTTGGTAATTTTTGGCGTACTACAACACCAGCTTAGTGACCAGATTATAAGAAGTGAAGATTTGACAATTTGGTAATATATTTTTACTCAAACTTATACTCCCTTATATTCGTGGGTCGAAAACAAGAGCCAAATTAATAACAACAAAAAAGAATTGAAGTGGTGCGGATCTGCCATAATAATCCGGATGGAACTAGTTCCGAAAAGAGAGCAGCGTTTGTAACGAGCTCGTAAGCAGCCGGTACTAAGATAGGAGCAAACCTTGGTCTAGGTGCAAGTACTGGCACCAGCAAGGAGATTGAAGCTAAGCCAGCAGCCGAAAGGCAACAACAGCAGCTGCAGCCGGAACCAAATCCTGTAGACAATGTATGCCTGCTGAGCAGGTAGAATATGCAGATTCCAAAGGTGTCGATGCTAGTAGTGCGTCTGCCAAGGAATGGCTTATTTTTAAGGTCGACACGCGAAGAAGACAAGGTTGCGGAGAATCTACGTGCTGCCTTCCTGTTGAAATGTGTACAACTGTAACTTTAGACCAATGAGGAGCTTCCAAACGGGCTCCCAGAACCCATCGTTTGCGCGAAAGCAGCTCTATCTAATTTTTGCTGGAACCGCTAGCAGTGGTTGCCAAGCGACAGAAGTCAGCTGAAGAAGCTATGCCGTCAGCCAAGAGACCGAAGTCGAAGGAAGTAACGCCGCAAAATCGTTTGCTGATGTGGTCCGGAATCCCGCTATTATTGGTGTGATGAATGAGGAAAACCCCAAGGGAAGAGTCCGCAGAGCCCAATAAAAAGAGTTGCAAGCAGCGCTGACAAACGTGGCTCTGAAGGTGCTACTAAGCTACTAAGATATCTGGGTACGCCACCGTTATACTCAGCTGCCGGCTGATACCAGGCCAAACTAAAATAATTACTTGCGACTACGAGAGATCGGTTGTACTATACAAAGCCGCTATAGCCGAGGTAGGGGAGGTAAATCTCGGAGCATAAGTACCTGGATTCCTCAACAAGATAATGCAGCTCATTCGAGCTTGCAATCCGAATCTGACCACAGAGGGTTGGAAATTCTTTAAGACCTTCAAAGATGCTTAGTTTCGCTAGGCCTATAAATATATTTTCGTATCTATCACGCAACATCTGCATCTGCAGCTTATCTTTATTGCTTATTTATTTATGTTTGCTTGGTTTTATGATACCCGCGCCTACCTCTTCATCTCAGTCCGCATATCCACTTCGAGAAACCCTTAAATTTCTTTGTAATTTTTCTTGGCAGCGTCTACACATTTTGCCCAGTTCATCTATTTGCTAATATCTTGGCTGCCCGTTAGTTGGTTCATTTGTGGGTTTATTACTGCCCAATACGACGGTTAACCGTTATGCTGCAAATCTACACATTTTTTTCTTTCTTTCTATTTTTAGACCTTCTCGCTTAATTTCCACGAAGTTTTGTGCGCCATTATGCGCAATGAAAGCGCCGCTTTTGAAATATGCCAAATGTGATTTTTCTTGGCACCAGCGTCTCTACGCTTGCGGCTGGTCGCTGGCGCTGCTCCACTATTCGCATTTGCTTGCTTTGGTTTTTCGGCTTCTTTTCTTGCAAGCAGTTCATATTTCCTTTTTGTTTGCCAACCTGCTGCAATCTTATAATTTTATTTTCGCAAGTTCTTGTGGAATTAAGAAAAACTTTTGCTTCAACTCGTAGAGTCGAGTCTCATCCTAACACACAGACACACGGACAAACATTTGAAAGAATGAAGCCAAGTGTGTTTGGTAAAAATGTTGAGGTTTGTTGTTGTAGAGCTATCTACGTTCGTACCTTTTGCCGCTTTCGCCTGCAACGTGCGCCAAGTGACGCTGTGTTGTTGCTGGTCCAGAGCCAAACCGGATGCGAGTATTGCAAATGAACGGATGAGCCTGTAACACGCGCCGCTGTCAGTGTGTCGCAGCTGTGCTGCTGGCTGAAGACTATCAAACAACCTACCAGAGCTGTGGTGTGTGTCTTACCTTAGGCTAGGTTGTGCCTTAATGTTTATACCCTGAGCTCAGGTGATTTAGCTATATTCCTTTGCATATACCGGAAATAGTCGTTCAGTTTTTGAGATAACGGTTTGAAATTTTGCGCACGTGCTTTTCTCAATAAGAAGCTGACTGATTTTTTGGAACCGCGGATATCGGGTAGCTGTAGCATATATATAGCTGTCATATTAACTGAACGATCGGAATCAAGCGCTTGTATGGAAAACTTTTTTATTTGATAAAAGAGCTTCACGAAATTTGGAAGGGATTATTTTTCAAGACATTGTTGCAATCTCCGAAGAAATTGTTCAGTTCTGACCAATATGGCATATAGCCGCCATACAAACTGACCGATCAAAATCAAGTTCTTGTATAAAAAACTTTTTGGTGCAACAAGTTAGCTTCACGAAATTTGCCATGAATCATTTTCTAAGACCCTCTTATAATCTCCGAAGGAATCGCTTGGATCGGACGATTATATCATATAGCTGCCATGCAAACTGAGTGATTGGAAACGAGTGCTTATATGGAATACACTGTCATTTGGAGAGGTATGTCTACGAAATTTGGCATGAGTGATTCCTTTTGGTAACGTTATAATCTCTGTAAAAATTGTTCGGATCGGACCACTGTAACATATAGCTGTCATACAAACTGGACAATCAAAATCAAGATAAAGCCCTTTTTATACCCTTTTATGCTATAAAAAATACACCTATGAAAGGTATAAACGAAGTAAGTATTTGCTTGCGCAGATTCTGCCGCCAACAGCAGCGATACAGCTTGCAGCATTCGTTGCACAGTCGCGTTGACACGCCTGGCGACGTTTGTTGAAAGTTGATTTCATTTAAAGGCAACCATCGCACACACAAACACACACAGATACACTCAAAACAATTCTTTGTCTCTGTGCGTTTAGCCGAAATGTGAATGGTCGCAGGCATTATGCCGCACTGCTGCACTTTATGGTCATCACGTTTCGGCATTAATATTCCTAGCTGATACTAGCCCAGAGTTAAGTTCGTTGAATGAAGTTTTTGCAGCCTCGCTAGACGCAGCTTCAAACGCTCAGCCACCGACAGTGTCTTTGAGAATGTTACTGCAGCAACGTGCGCTGCGTTAAGCTAAGCCGAGCGAGCGCGCACTGCCGCCAAGCTGGTCTGAGATAGCATAGTTTAAGGCGTTAAAGCGCACGCGACCCACGGCAACACGACGGAAGCGCAAGCTTGATATTTCTACAGCATTTTTGTTGTTGCCGCCTGTTACGTGGCCTCAAACGCAGCGGTAAATGTATAAAGATAATAAAGATGCGAAGAATTGACATGAAAAATCTGATGGCAGAATCTCGGACTTGCAGCGCTAAACTAAATAAATCGTTTTTGCTTTGTTTGCAGCACGACTTTGGTTTGTTGTTGTTGTGTTTAGTACAGCTTGGTCTTCAGCTGTCTACTGTGGTGAGCATATTTCTTTACGTCACTATAAAGTAGATTTTGTTTTTGTTTTGCTGCTTTCGGCACGTCATAAAAAAGTTTTTGGCATGGCATGCCCAGCCAGTTTGTCTACTATTTCCGGCGACATGGTCGCAGCCAATATTACACACTCATTTCAATGCACCGCTCGCTGCCTGCTGTCGCCTAGGCGCTTTTACAAACTTCTACTTCAATTACATCTTCCGTTTATTTTCTTTCATTTACTTCCCTTTCTTAGTTTCTCCGCACTCTTGTCGGTTGTAAGTTTTTTGTAGCATAACCTTAGGCGTTTTGTGTTTTCATAATGTAAACTTTACTCTCTCTCACACAGCCTAGTTCAGGCGATCGAGCCTTGTGTTTATTTTTGAAATTAAATTTCCAATACACACGCTCACTCTTTTTCCTTGGCACGCACACACTCACTCATAAGCGCTGAGTCATTCAGTGATTTGCAGTTGCAACTACACACTCACACACTTGAGTATAGTAAGAGAAGTAAGACAGTCGGCTGGCATACAAATATGATTGCTTTGACCGCATAAACTCCTTCCAGCTGCAACGTGTTTGTTCGGCTGTAGCATAGTAATAGGCGCTTCACATAGCTGCCGGTTAAATGTGCAGGAATTATTGAAGTGGAATAGCATTTTTTTGCTCTTGCTGTACAAACAAACACATGCATATTTGAAGTTGTAAATATTTGCTTTTATCTATGTATACATACGTGTGTATGTGTGCATGCCAAAGGCTTGCAACTTTAAATTCAAGAAAAATAATTTTAGTGCCTTTGAGTTCGAGTAGAACTACAGCAATTGCTTTCTGTTAGATGTAATAGATTTTAATTTGCTTAATTGGAAGAATATATGTATGTATGTATATTAAGCCACAAGACAATTTTGCTACTATTTTGATGGAAAGGGTTGCCAACTTATATTTACTTTCTGTATAAAAATAAATTATTAGAGGTTTTAAGTTTGAAGGCACTGAACATTTTTTAGACAGAAAAAATTATGTAAATTAATAAAAATGTGGCAACTCCATATTTTTTTTTATTTATCGCAACATCTTTTTGAGAAAAGATAAAAAGCAACATTTTTCTTACAAAATTTTGCTGTTATAAATGTTGAATGTGGTTTCAACAAGATGGCGCTAACCACACAGGAAAAAAAAAAATTCATTAAAAAAATCATGCGGGTGGCAACTCTATAAAAATAAATAAAAATGAAACAAAACTGGAAATTATCTTCAAAACTAAATGGCAACTCTAGAGGCTTTTTTATATACATATACATACATAAATAACATTCTTATAACTTTAGTAAATAATTTGGAAAGAACACTTGACAATCAAAAGTTTTTAATAAAATCTCGGGGGATAGAAAATATAAATTATCTTTTTAATTTCAAAGTATGCGTGATTGAATCAGGTTAAAAAAAATTAAAATAGGTGTCAGTACTAAATTTAAAAATATAAAATGTAAAATAAATAAAATATAATAATTATAAAAATTAAACGAAAACTTGTGGCAACTCAATATATATTTTTTTAATAATAATGCGGAAATGTTTCAGCCAAACAGTGTTTTGCTAATTTTGACCTAATTAATATAAATTTATTTTTATTTGTAAAATTGAAAATAGGTGGCAACCCCAATTTTTTCTTAAATTTTGCGCCATATATTTTTGAGGAAAAATAAACAGTCAAAATTTTATTATAAAATATTGTTGTTATAAGCAATCGGTAAATATTTAACAAAAACTAGTGGCAACTCTATAGATATTTTGATAAACAATATGGGCAAAATATTTGGCAACCAAATAGTATTTTGCAACACCGGTGATGATTAGCATTTAATTATACTAAAATGTAAATTATCTTTTTATTTCCTAAGTTTGCGTTTTTAATTAGGTGGCAAGCTTCTTTTAAAAAATTTATTTTGTTAAAACACATTCATTCTTTGTGTAACATTATTTTGGTATTAAATTTTGTTAAAAAAATAAGTTTTTTAAATTAAAAAAGGTGGCAACCCAATTTTTTAATTTAATTTTTATTTTTTGTTTTTCAAAAAGCTGCTGGAAAATAAATAATTTAGCAAAAAATTGTGCTGTTATAAAAAGTAGATAAAAATTAAAACTAGTGGCAACTCTTTATAAGGATAATAAATAATCCTATTCTTAATAAACAATATAGCCGAAATATTTGGCAACACTGCTTATTAACACTTAATTTTACTAAATACAATTTATTTTTTGTTTTTGTATGGTATGTGTGTTTCAGTTAGGTGACAAGCATATTTTAATATTTTTTTATTTTGTTAAAACATTTCGTTTTATTTTTGTATAGAATTATTTTGGCATTAAATTTCATTTGAAAATGAATAGAAAATTTTAATTAGGAAAAAAATTCAAAACAGGTGGCAACCTCATGCAAGTATTTTCATATTACGTTAATCGGAAATAAATTTTAATAGGAGTAAATCAGTTTAGTATTTCATATAATTAAAAAAATTTTCATAATTTGGTCTATAGTTGGCAACTCTAGTGATTTCTACTACGTTGTGCTTTAACTTTCTGGACTACTGATCAAGAGCTTTGATTTAACAATGCTACGGAAAGTTAAACTTCAGTGAGCTATAAATATTTTATGATCGCTAAGAAGAATTTTTACCGAATATGCCTCATCATTTGTTATTAGGGGTAATCAGCTAAATATCCTGGTACTCAATTTACGAAAAATATTTCTAGAGCTGCAATCTTATCTTAACTATGAGAACTTTAAACTTCTAATAAAAAATTCAGCGATATTAATACCTTTAGTTAACTACTTAATTTCAAGTTTTTACTGAGTTCAATAAATAGAGGACCATTTTTAGACATCTTGACTTTCTTTAGTTACTCGGTTTATAGATTTTTGAATCTTCAATACCTGAACAGTAAGGTTCACTTAAAAAAATTGTGAAAATATTAACTCAAGTACCCAAAAACGACTATTCCACAAGTTCAGAAAGCACAGAAACCTTAAACATCGAAGTTTGGCTAACGAAACGAAAGCACATCTCAATTTATCGCCCGAAAAAGGGCGGTAGATAATCAGTTTGAAAACTTTTCTATCTTCAATACCTGAACTGAAAGTTACTTTCGAAAAATTTGTGAAAATCTTAATTCAAGTGCCCAAAAACGACTGTTCCACAAGTTCAGCAAACACAAAAACCCTTCACATCGAAGTTCCACGAAAAAGAAAGCACATCTCAATTTATCGCCCGAAAAAGGGACGGAAGTGAAAATTAATATTTAATGCATTCATTTGCCGCCTTAGTAATTATCCTTAACTATCTCATTGTCAAACGAAAATGAATTAAAAATTACGCACAGTCCCTGGCAAAGGCGAAAGTGATAACAGCAGGCAACAGAAGTAACAGACGTCAGTGGTAAGGGGTGAGGCAGTTGAATGAATGAAACAAAACGCCGGACGAAAAGTCAAAGGAAGCGCCAATGAGTGGCTGTGTAAGTGTGTAGTCAAGGACATCGAATACTCATTAGCCGCCTGCAAACTCAGGTGAGTTACAAAGCGCTGGCACTACGACTCGTATATACGAAGTGTGCTCATATAGCCAGCTAGCGACCGAGTGCGCCACTGTGGTGACATATTAGCCAAGAATGACGCCTACGAAATCACAATGTGTAGTGAAAGCACAGAGGCGTTGAAACAGGAGGATTTGCAGTATTTCGCTCAAAGCACAGTTTCGGAGTGCTAACGCTTGCATCACATACACCACAGCTCACTTGCAGTGCATACTCCTCAGCTGACTTGCAATGCTATAGAAGATTCGTGAAGCTGTTAGTTGTAGCAATGGATAGACATTTTGTATCTTCGACTAGTCGCCTGGCTAGTTAGAGCACCACCGGCCTCATTACACTTAACTGAAGGCATATGTATGACTTGGTGTGTTACCTTACTACTTGACGCTCCCAAAGGACACTTAATTTCTCAAACAACGCGCGCTGGCTTGACGCACCTGCATGACTACCTTACTAGAAGTAGCAGCAAAAGATTCTAACTTCCGTGCTGCGTCCTTGTAGCCGCTGCTGTTGTCACTTCCGCAGCAGCAACATCTTGTCGCACTTTTAATATCCCTTCCGTGTGTGTGTGTGTGCCTGGCTGACTGTAATTTGTCTCCCAAGTAATTAGTAAGATTTAAATTGGATTTTTCGCTTGCCAGCAGCATGCCAGCTAACGCCACTGTCAACTACTAACAACGCCACTACACTCCCGGCTCATGCTCTTTGCGCTCACGTTAACTTTTTCCGTCTGCGTCGTTTAATGTCACCTTAATTGCATGCGAGCGCGTCTACATATATCACATTATACCTAGCAACCTATATACTAAGCTACTGTAGCTCACTTTACCTTACTTTTCTGTGCTTTACGTTGCATTTTATGCAAGCACGCTTTCAGGCGCTCACACTTACTGCTTATTACCTGGCTGGCTGGTATTGTTAAATGTACACTAAGTGCTTGTCTAACTTTTGTCTAAGCGTTTCAATTAATTTTCATATACTCATGTAACACGCACTAATACAGACAAACACACACACATATACCTCCAAATACATACATAAATATCTACATGGAGCGTAGGCACATAAAAAAGCTTTGTGTGTCTCTTGCTGTTACTCATTGTCATTGCCGCCATTTATTTTCTATTTAAGTCACATTTTTACGCATCTCTTGGTTTGTTCTATCTTCTTGTCGCTTATTTGTCTTTTTTATTTCCCTTTCCTCGCACAGCTTTAATTGCAACACGTTAGCGCTCAGTAACTGTTGCTGCTATTAAATTGGCATCATTATCATTATTACATAGGAGAGGAAGTTGTAGCTTAGTTGAAGCTGTCTTTAGTTAAATGTTATAGATTTATTCATACCTGAGAAGTGTGGTGAACGTGGCATGGGATTTTCCTAAGCCAGTATTTTCAACAATGGATGTGTACATACCTGCAATTATAGGATTTCAAAATAATTAGTTTGATATCAAAATCACTTAATAAAAATATTAAAAACGCGAAGCATACTTTTCGGTGTTTTAGCAAAATTTTGTTATAAATTGCAAATATATTAATTTTAGATAACATTATTTTAAATCTTTGAATCGGTTGTTTATGATATAGATTCGCTACAAATATATTTAAAGAATTTCTAAAAATATTCCAAATAATATTTTACAACCCTGCAGTTCGGGAAGACATTCCCGCGCTAAAAACTGAACACTGGCCAATTTAGGCTCACAGTGTGATTTACCGTTGAAAATTGTAGTTCTTTAGTAAAAGCTCTAAAGCGCGGCTTAAAAAGCTCTGGAAAGCTCTCATGTTAAGCTATTTTATGCAGTGATTTATATATATAAATTACAGTTTCTTTATAAAAGCTCCAAAGCGCGACTTAAAAAGCTTTTAAAAGCTTTCATGTTGAGTTATTTTACCGAGTCGTATTATGAGCTTACCGAGCTTATTATCAAGTTAAATATCAAAAAATGCAATTCTCTTTTGAAAGCTCTGAATAATTTTTTAAAAAGCTCTCAAAAAGATTGGAAGGTTGTACTTTATGCTGCGCCATTTTACGAAGCCTTACTCTAAGCTCATCATTCAAAATACAAGTATTTTATAAAATACTGATCCTAAAAAGCTGTCAAGAAGCTTTAAAGCTTGAAACTCTTATTAATTTCAGTTCAATTGGGTTTCACCGGATTTGCTAAAGATTGCCAATAAATTCTCAATAATGGTTTTAAATTTTTTGGGTTGATTTCTAACTGACATTGATTCGCTACAATTATGTTTAACCAATTTTTCAAGATATTCTGAAACAGTATGTTACAACACTGAAATTCGGACATTCTCGAGCTAAAAACTAAACATTATTCCCTTATGTGTTTAGGGTCTTATTATGGTTTAGTGTTATTAATGGCTATGAGTTTGTAAAAGCTCCAAAGCTGTGTTTAAAAAGCTCTTTAAAAGTTTTAATATTACTTTTTTTTCCGAAAATTTCTGAAAATATCCACTAGCAAAAGATTTAACTTAGGTTAACTGTGTGCTTCGATTCACACTGCGATATAGGGTCAGAAAGTTCAATTCCGTTGTAAAAGCCTTAAAAGAGCTTTGAAGCCTGGATCTTGTGTTAAATTAATTTTCCGATAATTGTTACTTAATTAGACATAAGAAATAAAATTCTTTTGTGAAGCTCTTAAGATGAACTTAAAGAGCTTTAAAGCTTTTGGATCTTATGTTAAATCCTTAAGACGACCTTAAAAAGCTTTTAAGCTTAGATTTTATGTTGTGCTATTTTATTGGGTATGATTACCAAACTAAACATTAGATGTTCAGTTTTTTGTAGAAGCTCTAAAAGCTTTGTAGTTTGAACCCTATGTTAACATATTTTAGCGAGCTTAAAAGTGAATGAAATTTAATATTAGAAACACAATTATTTTGTAAAGTTCATAATATGAATTTAAAAAACATTAATGCTTGAACCTTATGTTGTGCTATTTTGTCGCGTTTTCTTACGAAATTTAGCATTAGAAATACAATTATTTTTTTAAAGCTCCGGAGGTGACCTTAAAAAGCTTTCTAAAAGCTTTTTATCTTAAAAAAAAATATTGGAAATTCTGAAATCAGATTATGATAGTTGTGAAAAAGAACTTGAAAAGCTCCTAAAAAGTTGTAAAGCTTCAAATTCAAATTGATTTTATTTTGTATAATTTAGGTTAAATTGCTTTTATTCTTTATTCCACAGAATTTTACGGTTCAAGTTGATTCAGATGTTTCTGTTTCAGATTCTTATAACCAAAGCAACTGAGACTTTCATCAAGTCGTATTAACTTTTTCTACCCTCAATCCACAAAAATATTCTGATTTAGCTGTTGGAGTTGTGAAGCTGATACTAAATGCACCTGCTGTCATCATTGACCAGCAGTTGTTTCCATAGTTCCTTCTAACACATTTTTCCTTTCTGTCCGCCTTTGTGTCTGTAGATACCACTGATAAAAACTGTGACTTCTTTATCCGTATTCTTCTAAGAATTCTAGTCTGTTTTAAATACCAAGCATATCTAAATTTTTTCCCGGTTTCCCTCATGTTAAAAACTTGTCTTCAATTCTCATACGCTTTATGAAGTAATTTAATAAGACAAAAGAGGTTCTGTTAAAGTTCAAGCTTAGTAGGATCGGAAGATTTATGAATAAATTGCTATTTGAAATAGTAATCTAGCGAAATTTAGACACCTCGTCTAAAGTAAATTTGAAGACCCCACCGAAGATATGAGTCCGAAAGGCTCAAATTAGTTGAAAATTAAAATGCTTCTCTACGTCTTTTAAAGCATCATCTCAGCAGGTAGCTTAAAATTAAACGCCCAGCAGTAGTTCTTGTCCATAAAAGTTGACAAAACTTGAGTAAAAGAGCACAAGCGTAATTTAAAATTTCGAGCACGTGCTTTAAACAGCAGGAAAATTTAACCAAATGTGCACAGGAGATAGGAGCATAAAATAGGACGAAACAAAAAAGACAAAATAACATAATAAGAAAGTAAATGGAAATGGGGTAAAGCGTGCAAAATCTGTGGCAGCTTGCAAGAAAAAAATATTTGAAAATAAATAAAATTACGAAACAATGGGAAATCTTGAGGAAAATAAAAAGAAGAACACCCCAAAGAGTTGCACAAATTGCTTGGCAACAGGCGCAGTGAACCCTTTAAAGCACAGAGGGGAACCAGGCAGCAAAAAACGTCTTAAACTATGCAGCACAGCAAAGCAATTTTAAAGTGGCAAAGAAATATGCGGCAAAAAGGATTAGGGCAACATATGTTTATATCACTCTACTTATATACCGTTATTATTTGTTTTTGTTTTTAAAGAGCGAGCGCAGAGCAAGCTGCAGGTCTCTGGAGAATTCGCAAAACTGTCTCTTATCGACAATGTCTCAGCTCGCCGCTGAGGGGGTGCACGCGTATGGGTCTCAGCTTCTGCTACACGCTGCTTTTGGCTTGTTACCTACGCCATTATGCGCACAAACAAATTGTCAACACGTACGAATGCATTCACTCAAACGTAAACGGGTAATAACCATTTTTCGTAATATTTTTATGTCAAAACAAATCTAGGTTATACAATCAAGCGCAGGAGGGGCGCCGTCGTTGGCGAGCGAGCCCGGCAAGCAAATGCGTGGAAAGGCTTGCGAAGGAGCTGCTTGAAAATGACAGTGAAAAATATACACGAATGCTGGCGGTGTGTGTGGGGAGCATGTCATATTTTTTTGGGGTACAAAAGGAAAGCCAGCAACGCCGTGTAAGCTTCGAAAGTTGAGTGGCACAACACAACAGCGGAGGGTATGTAAAATTTTAGCAATAAAGGGCTGAAGTGGCCAAAAATAGAAACAGCAAAACACCGGAGCGAGTTGGAGATAGGGAGCGCGGGGGGAGACGTAAAGCATATGCGCAAAATATTAAGTTTTGTCTACGTTACGTAACGAAATTTTGATGTTGTAACTGACGAAATAATCTAAAAGGCGTCACGTAAGCGCTGTTGATGGGGTCCACCAGCACGTTGAACACGTGATCGTAAACAAAGGTGCGCTGATATTGAAGCGTTGAATATAAAGTACGAAAAGTAACATGAGATTAAAGCAAGAGGACGAAATAGAGACGTTGTTGCTCGAACATGGGTGCTGAGTAGTTATTTTTGAAGGAATGTAACTTAAGATATTCCAGTCCATGGATAATAAAAAAAGATCCATCTACTTGAACAGGGATCACATCACCTCAATCGCGCTCAGAAATCTCCTAGAATTATTCAGACTGCTGGATCTTTGTGACCATATGTGATATAGGAAAGGGCACTATATACTATAGGTTCCAGGGCAAAATCTCAATTAAAAGCTCCATAGTCGCCCTAATACGCTTTTTAAAAGCTTTCATGTTATGTTATTTCCATTACAATTTGGGAAACCATTCTCTAGCTAAAAACTTAACTTTTGTCAACTATGGGCTAGAACTCACACTTGATGTAGAGTTATAAATGGACATCCCTTAATAAAAGCTATTAAGCTCTGCCTAAAAAGCTTTCATGTTATGTTGTTCTAACGACTGCTATTGCGAAGTTAAACTTTAAATAATCAAGACTCTTGTGAAAGCTCTGAGAACTCTTTAAAACGCTCTCAAAAAACTTTAAACCCTGAACTTTCACTGATTTGCTTTAAACTGATTTTTTTTTCACTTATTTCGCAAATTCCTGTATGTTTTTGTCTTAAAGTCAGGCATACATATGATGTTCATCTGCCCAAGGAATGTCAGCACGACAGTTTCAATTTACCGAAGATTTGAGAATATATTATGGAACTATTAATTTAACTGTGGTTGATTACATATATGCTTAGAACACTGTGATTTAAAGTTAGAAATTGCACTTCCTTTGTAAAAGCCTTGAGATTTTCTTAGAAAGCTATTAAAAGCTTTAGTGTTAGGTTATTTTAACGAGTATTATTGTGAACTCAAACTTTAAAAATGAAACGCTCTTAGGGAAGCTCTGAAGAACTTCTCAAAAAGCTCTTAAAACGTTTTAATGTTTTCCTTCCACCGATTTGTGTTAAACTGATTTTTTGACTTCTTACATCTTATATCACAGATTTCTTCTTTCAATCTATGACCCTATGTTATTTTATTTTATTAACCGACTAAATATGAGAAATTCAGAGTTAGATAGTGAAAGCTCTGAAGAAGACCTTGAAAAGCTTTGAAGCCTCATATTTTCAACAATTTAAATTTAACTGATTTTGCTACTTAATATACAGATTTCTACAGTTCACATTGATTTTGACTTGATTCACTCTAATTTCGATAATGATATTTAAGAAAATTTAGTACAATTTTCATACTTACATTAACGTAATCAAATCTGACTTAAGTAAGCCTTAACGTCATTAAATTGAATAACTTCTTAGTGCCTCAAATCGAAGCAACATACTGTGTCGTTGACATTCGAGAAAAAGCTGAAGATTGCAATTGAGCTGGCGAATTCATTGGAACCAAAATACAAAAATAATAATGAAAACAAAGAAAGAAAACCTAAAAACCTAAGCCAATAGCTCACATATAATAAAATGTTGAAGTTTTTAAAACAAAATGTGTGGAAGTGCCCTCTTGGCAAGCGCTCAAACTTGCTGCCAATTCGAATGCAGTTACAAAAAAGCTCCGCTGACTCTTCGTGCTTGCGCCGCTGGAGACTTTTGAAGGCGGCTTCATAAAATTGACAAGTGTCACTTCATTGCAGTTAAACGACTGCACTGCCGTTCCCTCCACTTCCGCTACACCGTTTAGAGTTGTTTGCCTTACATTCAAGCGCAACGTTTGATTTTTCCCAAGATTGCGATTTCGATTGGACGCTGCCAACTGTCAAGTGACCCAAGTGGAGCGTCATGACGTTGCAACGTGGCTAACATTATACGAAATGGAGGATGTACATATATTTATGTGTAAATGTAGTACATATGTGCAATCTGCGGCATCTGTTGGCAACCGACTGACCCACCGAGTCCGGCGGTATGTGCTTTAGCGCTCTTTGACAAGCGTGACGCATTGCTTTCGTGTGCCAATTGCACTAAAAAATAGCCCATAAAATGTATTGTTTACTCGATTGCCAATATTTCTAAATAATTGCTGACACAGTCGTTTGATTTAGAAGCTTTTAGATAGCTTGTCAGAAGGTAGCTATGTATTTAGTGAGAAAAGTATTCAGGGTAGACAGAAGTTGACGCCAGTTCGGCGGAGTTTGTTGTTGAGTACTATTTTGAGGTTAGGATTTTTGTGCGAGCTGGTTTCTGTATATTATTTTGAGGTTAGGATGTAACTTTTAAGGTTTGGATTATGTATTTTTCCTATCCAAGATAGGGCTTAAGGCTAGAAATATATTTGGGCTTGAAAAATTGTGTAATTTACTATCAAGATTTGAGCTTAAAGGTGTATAACTATTGGTACCAAATTTTGAGATTGGTTCCAATAAAATGAGGTCAGGTTGAGTAAAGCACTACAAATCAAGTCATTCAATAAAAAAGCAACAAGATACTTTTCAAACCTTATTGCAGTTCTTAAGTCCCAACAAGCGAAGCAAATGAAGTGTGAAGAGGATATGCGGATATTTCTGCGGCTTATTTTGCGGTGTTTCTTTGTAGTGGGCATAATTTATGAGCGCAACATCTAACAAGGGTGGTAAAAACGTTCAGCAAAAGTTTTTTAAGAATACTCAAGAAAGGGTTGGCATTGCTCACGTTCCCCTCAGCATCGAACAGCTACTGGCGGAAGCGAAATAAGTTTGTTGCAATTGCGCTAACTCATTTGGTGGTCAGCCTCGATGGTCATAATTGAATGGCGTACACACAAAAGCGTGTTTCAGATATTTTCTTACTTTCTTGAACCCTTTCTAGCAGAACTTCCGGCGATTGGAACAATTTGTGGTAAGAAAATTGCCTCTATGATGGGGTCAATATGTGGCTAGAATTGAATTTATTGTTCGAGAAAGGGACGTAACTATCGGTAAACTGTGCAATTTCTAACGAAGAAGATTTAGTGGTGAGTTATTCGATTAAATTTTCTTGAATTCAGTCGGTATCTAGATATTTTAGTATAAAGTAAATGAACAACGACCCTGAAAATATGGCAAATTTTGCAAAAAAAAAAGATTTAAAAAAAAGACCAAAGACCAAAAATTGTTCTCAAATTACTTTTTAATTGGCTGAGGAAGAACACAGTCTCATTTCCTATTATAAATAGCCTAAAGCTTAAATTTTGGTCAATTAGAAATTGAAGTGCCTTTGTAAAAGCTCTAAAGCTCTTAAAAAGCTTTCATGTTATGTTATTTTAACGATTCTTATTAAGTTAAACTTAAATAATGCAGTTCAATACCAATGGTCGTTTCTTTTTAAAAGCTTTGAAGTCCTCTATATTTCATGTTATATTCTTTTATCAAAAAATTTGAAAAACTTTCTCGAACTAAAGATTAAAGTTTGGTCAACAAGAAATTGAAGTTCCTTTGTAAAAGCTCCAAAGCTTTCTTTTAAAAGCTTTTAAAAACATTCATGCTATATTATTTTAAAGATTCTTATTACGAGGTTAAACTTTAAAAATTCCATTCAGTACAAATGGCCGTTCCTATGTGAAAGCTCTAAAGCCCAACTTATATAGAAAGCTTTCGTCTTAAATTAATTAACCAAAGATTAAGAAAAACATTCCTGAGCTAAAAATTGAACTTTGATTAACTATGTGCGGATACTCACAATCTGATTTGGAGTTATAAGTGACCGTTCCTTTGTAGAAGCTCTTAAGCTCTGCATAAAAAGCTTCCACATTCAATTATTTTAGTTAGTCTTATTATGAGGTTGACTTGAAAATTTCAATACCCTTGCGAAAGCTCTTAAGAATTTCGTAAAAAGCTCTCAAAAAGCTTTTTAAACTTTAATTTGCAGTAATTCGTGTTAAACTAATCTAACCTTTTATTTCTACGGTTTTTACCTCAAAGTCAAGTATACGACTAGTTCTCATTTGCCCAAGAAATGTCAACTCGACAGTTGCATTGAACCGAAAATTTTGGAAAATATTTATAAACTAATAATTGACCTTTGATTAACTATGTGCATGGGTTAACATTGTGATTTGAGATTCGAAATTACAAAATCTTTGAAAAAAACTGTAAAGTTCTCCTTAAAAAGCTCCATGACTACATTGCAATAAAAAGCTTAATTGTTATGTTATTTTATTCAGTTTTATCTTATTAAAAATTTACAAATTCAATTCCACTTTTCTAGTGAAAGCTCTGAAGAACACCCAAAAAAGCTTTTAAAAAGCTTTGAAGCTTTTAATTTTTCCATTGTGTGCTAAATTGATTTTAATTATTATTTTACAGTTTTTTGGAAGTTTCTGTCTCAAAGTCAAGCCTACGTCTGTTTTTCATCTGCTCTAGCATTGTCAACTCGCCGCTTTCCTCAAATATTATGAATTTTCAATAATTCAACGAAACTAGCTTTACAGGAATGAGCACATGGCATATTGTTTTGGTTTTATAATCCCACAAAATCCCACAAAATGATAATTATGATAATTTTGCGCTCATTCACACATTTTCATGCCCGCCAGTATTTGGCCTCGTGCAATGTCTATTGTTTCCGCAACTCTCAGTTCTGGCATTTAACACATTTTACAGCGTAGACCAAACGGGATCATTGTTATGATTAACATTTCATGGCAAAATACTCGAATAACCATGCACAGCGATGTGCATAGATTTTTAAGTACATTAGGGACGTTCTGTTTTTTTGTTTTATAAAATAATATAATTTTGCGATTGAATAATTTTATACTGGAAACAAAATTACTAAAATTTTGGAGGGCATTTTTAATAATTTTTTTGATTTTTTTTATATTCATACTTATGATAAATAAACATTATTACACAGTGTTCAAAGCTTGACTTGCTTGCTTTGCCGCCTTATAAGTATTTTTATGGATCTATCGTCTGTTTAATGTCTTAGAAGTTACACTACAGGACCACCCTAATGTAATGCAATGATTATACAATCTCCTGCGTGCATTGTCGCGCTTATAAGTCGCGACCGGATGAAATTGCTTGAAAATTTACGAACATGCAACCGAAATTTCCAAATTACTGCAGCAGTAACCACAACAATAACAACGAGAGTAATCATAATAAAAAAACAACAAACGCATCTAAATAATACAATGCCGTTATAATGGCACTGCAGCAGCTTAAATGGCGAACGCCGCTGAGCGCCAGAGATTAACATAAAATTCAATGCCAAATGGCAATGACACTGACACACATAAACAAGCAAACAAATACTTGTAAATGTGTGTGTGTTTGTGTGTGAATGAAATGCAGGTGTCTATGGCATGCACTCGCGCCCCTGCAGCTTTTGTAATCATAACGCGGAATTGTAGGCGTGTGCCTGTTCGTTCCGACACCATTGCGCTGCAAAGCATATGCCTGCGCTTAGCATGCTTTTAGGCGTTAACTGCAATATTTGCATTTGTGTTCGTATTTTTGCTAGTAAATCTGCTTAAAATGCGTTTTTTTTGTAAATTCAGCAATATGCCAGCATGTTTGCAGTTTATACCTACACAATTATTTGCCTCAGCCTGTAGATATGCAACAAACAATAGCGCTACAGCCGGCACCGGTGCGCTTGTTTGAGCTTCAGTTACACGCCAACGGTGAATGCAGCGAACAGTAGTAATAGCAACGATACTCAGCATAATTATAATAACAAAAAGCGGTCACATGACTACATTGCAGTACAGAATATTAATTAATCGATTTGTGTGGGTGAGTACCCAGTTGGAGTTTTGACACTAGTTGCGCAAAATACAGTTTAAATTGAAGTTAGAGACAGTATTGTAAGTGGAATGTTTAATTATTGCTATAAAATTAACAAAACATTTTAGTGAGCCGAAATTAACCAGTTGTGGACTAGTCTAATAACTAAGAGCTACTTTATGGAATATGTTTTATTGTGCATTTTCACCGATTTTAAGGCTGTTTAGGAGAAGTAAGTAAAGAACTAGTTACTTTGTTACCAGTTTTGGGCTGGTTCGAAAATGTGCAAAGTTTTTATTTCAATTAAATTCATTTAAATTCAATTAAATGTATTAAATATGTTATAAAATTAACACAAAATATAGTGTGCCGAAAAGAACCAGTTTCGGAGTAGTTCATTAACGTAAGTGTTATTTAAAGCAATGTTTTTTTGTGCAAGTTTACCAATTTGCAAGCATATTAGGAAAATTATATTTACAACTAGTTACTTTGTCACCAGTTTTGGACTAGTTCAATAACTTTAGTGCTATCTTATGCAATGTGTTGTGTTGTGCTAGTATATAAATTTTAAGGCATTTTACGCAAAGTAAATTTTTAACTAGTTACTTTGTCACTAGTTTTGGACTAGTTCGAAAACGTTTTAAGCTTTTTATGTCGATTATGTAATAATAAGCAATTTTGTGTGCAATAAAATAACATTTACCATCACCAACTCACTGTTTGCAGCTCATGGGTGTCATGTGCGCCTAATACATACATACATATACCCAAGCGTAATTGCTTTGCTGCAGTTAATAATTTAGTCACAAATGATGCCGGCATATTATCAAATGACGGTTACGCGCATTTTACTGCGGATGCTGCTGCATTAAATGGCACAAACGCGCATAATTATGTGCGTGTTTAGCAGGCGATAGACAGCAGTTACGACATTTAATTAGCTAATTACCAACACAAGCAAGAACAGCATTTATTTGTATGCATGCGTGTTAGTAAAGTTACATACATATATTTCATATATAGACCAATAATAAATTCACGTATTATGTGGGCCTTAAAGGCTCGTGAGCGTAGCTTAGTAGTAAATGAAAATCACTGAGAAACAGCTTAGAATTATGCTTATGTCCTGTTTTATAATCCTTGGAGGAGCGATAATAATAAGTTTGGTTAGAGAACTATAAATTTTATAATGGGCTGATCTAAACAATATGTGAGAAGATTATAAGGTTACACTGGATAACAATCCGTAACAAATTTCGTGAAGATATCATGATTTTGATCGGTCAGTTTGTATGACAGCTGCTATATGCTATATTAGTTCGATCTGAATTTCGTGCAGAGTTCATCAAATAAAAAAGTTTTTCAATTATTTAGCGGTGATTATGTTATAGTAGCTCGTAATAACTTTTAATTATAGCGGTGATTACTGCAAATTTTGTGAAGATATCTCTTTAAATAAACAAGTTTTCTATAGACGAACTGGATTTTGATTTCAGTTTGTATGGCAGCTATATGCTATAGTGGTTCGATCTGAAGAATTTCTGCGCAGATTGTCAACATGTCTTGGATAAAAGCAAGTACAAAATTTCGTCAAGATATCTCTTCAAGTAAAAAAGTTTCCCATACAAGAACATAATTTATATTGTTCAGTTTGTATGACAACTATATGCTATATTCGTTCGATCTGAATAATTTCTTTGTTGGTTGTAGCTATGCTATTTGTAATAACCTATGCCAAATTTCATGAAGATAACTCAAAAAATAAAAAAGTGTTCCATACAACAACTTGATGCCGATCGTTCAGTTTGTATGACAGCTATATGCAATAGTGATCCGATATGAACAGTTCTGGCAAATTACCAGCAACTTAGCGAGAAAAGGACGTGCACAAAATTTGAGCTTTATATCTCAAGAATTGAGGAACTACTTCGCGTATATATAGACAAGCAAACAGGTATTGGGCCGCCAAACGGTAGCCAATCAAGTTTTTTACGTATAATTCGTTTAATCAACTACTAATTACTCAATAATCAATAAATCTCGTGTCAAAAAGCGTAATTTAACCGTTTATGTCCACTTTATGACGTCATAAAAGTCGCGGCCACGATGCGTGCAACACACAAATGTACAAACATGTAGCTGCACATAACGGTAATCAGTTGCTCCTTAGCCTCGAATTATATATGTAACTATCGTTGCCTTTAATTTACATGCAAACATTACTACAACAACAACAATACTACTGCATGCTGATTGTCATTTACCATTACCGCTGGCTTGGTGGTCGCTGGGCTGGCAGCTGGAGCATATGTGGCCCTTGGCTGTCAATCATGCCACACGATCTAAATGACTAAACAACAGGGGAGTTGCAGCAAATAACCAGGTAGTCAACCAGCCAAGCGGCAAGCTGTGCAAGACAATATTGCAAATCTCGTTGTACATGTTGTTGTTAACGTTGATATTGTAGTTGTTGTTTTTGTTGTAACATATTACATTATTGCATATCAGCGATTGTATTTAAGTTGTAGTTGTGGAAAAAATTTTGCATAAAGCCGCCAGTGTCGATTTGCAACTAACTGTACTCGCTGCTTGCCACACTGATTTGCTTGTATGTGTGTGTGTGTGTGTGTATGTTGTGTATGCAATCCTTTCAGCATTTACCATCACCTCTACTAATAATTTATCACCTACACTTCAGTTGTCATTGCATATTTAGTGGTTGTTGTGTTGTTTTTGTTACACCAAATCACTGACTCGCAACTGCTATTGTTGTTGTTGTTGTTGCAGTAATGTCTATAGCATTGTATTGAATGGCAGCGATAGTGGCGGCGCTGTTGAATTGTCGACTATCGCTGCTGTTGTTGTAGAAATTGTTCGTGTTGTTGTAGTAGCGAATGTTGTTGTTGTTGTTGCTGTTAATATTTGTTCGTGTCAGCATTTATGACATATTGTCATGCATATTCTGCACACAGCAAATTGCATTGACAAGTACCTGCACCACGAAACACGCACATACATACATACACAACCAAACAACACCTAACTCACACGCACACACACACACACTGCCTCACTGAATTGCTGCGTGCTTGTATTTGTATTTTGCTGTTGCACTTACAATAAACTATGGCGCGAGTTTGACAATAAACAGCAGTGCATTTATTACAACGACAGCAACAACAACAACAAGCTCGTTATTGCGAAAGCACACATTGTGTTGTTGTTATTGCTGTTTTGTTGTTGGCACTGCAGATATTGTAAATTAGTTTGTTGCACGCATCGATGAGTTTACAATGGGGATTAGAGTTTTGTCACCTGCAGCAGGTGTCGTTTGGTTTATGCTGTCACGAATGAAAGCTCAATTTGAAAAGCTTTAATAATGTGAAAAGCGAAATAACAATTTATGAAGTTAGAAATTTTAAGAAGAAATGTGTAGAATTTCGTAGCAAGTGCAGGTTGAGAAATTAATGTTAAAATTGCAATAATAATAACAATAAGAGTGTGTTGGTGAAAGCTTTTTAGAGCTGCTTCGATTTGATAATTATTTGTACCAGATGGACACATTTTCTGAATCAAACTTAATATTGTTACAGAAAGTTTGTAGCATAGAGTACAGGAAGATAAAAAATGAAAATTTCGAAAGCTTTTAAAGCAGCTTACAGAAATTTTAGGGGTATAAACTTGCATGTTAATAACTGATATTGAAAGCTTATGCACAAGTTATATTGCAATTAACTAATGGCCCTAAGTACAAATGATAAAGCATAAAAGCTTTTGTAAAAGTTTCAAAGAGCTTTCACTGTTTTAGAGATTTTTCAAATTTTTGTAAACATTTCGATTTTCAAGTGGAATAGCGAGTAATATAGACCAAATGTTGGTGAAAGCTTTCAGAGAGCTTTCAGTTATTTACCGAAATTTTTTAGAATGTTTAAACACACCTGATATTCGAAAAAAACAGATTCAAAGGCAAAAAGGAAACCCAAACTGTGAAAGCTTTCACAAAAATTTCAAAGAGCTTTCGCTTTCCTAACGAAAGTTTCCTAGACTGTAACTACACATTTCTTCAAACAACTCGATTTTTACGTGTTATAATGAGTAATATAGACTAACCAATCATGTAAGATCTCACAGAGCTCGCACTTTTTTAGTAAAAAACTCTTAAAATGTAAAAAAAAAAAACACATGATATTCGAAAAAAAATTTTAAAACAGAAAAGGAAAGACAAAACGTGAAAGCTTTCATACAGTTTTAAAAAATATACTTACATATATATTGTATTAAAGTACTTTTTATAGATTGTAACAAAAAATCTGTAAACAACCCCATTTTCATGTGGAAAAGGGATAACACAGATTAAACAATTGTTAAAACGTCCGAAGAGCTTTCACTTTTTCAAAGAAAATTTTATAGAATAACACATAACACTTGCCGTAAAAAAATCATATTCAGAGTAAGGAAAAAATCTCTGACTTTCAAAAGCTCTCTAACTAGTTTTTCAACTGCTTTACAAGGCAGGGAAGGCTTCCTAATAAACAGAAAAGGAAAGATTTGAGTTTTCAAAAGTTCTACTACTAATTTTTTTTAAGTTCTGTTGGCTTCCAATATTGCAAGCTTTCTAAAACTTCAACCATTCTTCTAAAACTGTAACCATTTTTCGCTTTAATGGATTATTTTTAGGTTGAATATAGATTTTTTATAGGTTTTTAACGAGAGCCATTTTTGGAAACAATTGTTTTTTTTGTAACCTATGCAATTCAAAAAAAAAAAATGTTTTTGAAAAGCTGACGTTCTTACACGGATCTGACTATTAACAAAACTGTAAGCTTCGTAATTGTTTCATAACAATCTTAATGACCGTGAGTGGCGCTATCTTGTATTAAATGTGTAAAAACTTTAAAAAGCTTAAAGCTCTCTCAAAATTATCTCTAAAGTTTGCTTCATAATTTTCTTGATTTTATGTAGAAAAATTTTAAACACTTAAAGCTCTCTTTTAAAGGTGGGCTTTAAAGCTTACTGTAACGTTTTCATGACCTTATGTGTAAAAGCTTTAAAAAGCTTTAGGATATTTTTCAAAATTAAGCTTCAAAACATATTTTGAAGTTTTCTTGATTCTGTATAGAAAAAATTTAATTACCTAAAGCTCTTTCTGAAAATTGGGCTTAAAAGCTTACTTTGACGACTTCTGGATTTTGTGCGTAAAAGCCTTAAAAAGCTTTGGGATCTCTCTCAAAATTAGGCTTTTATTTTTTCTTTCATTTTTTTGATTTTAAATATTTAAAGCTCTCTTTCAAAACAAAGCTTCCAAGCTTTTTTTATTAAAGAATTTTCCTGAAGTGTTTTCATGAATAAGTTTCAACTGCTTATTCTAACAAGTTATATAAACAATTTCTAATATGATCTTCAATAAAAAAAAGCTTTAATTACGAAGTCTAAAAAGTGCGCCTTTGCATATGCAACAAACTTGAATTTTCAATTAATTTTGTTTTCTAAACAACACGCTGACCTTCTTTCGCTAAACAAACTGCTATTAGCAGCAATAATATATGTGGCACAAGCTATTTTAACGCCATTTGGTAAGCGCATTAAAGCAGGCGCCCTTCAAATACGCTTAGCACAGATTTTAATTGAAAAATTATTATTTCAATATTTGTCGACGGCAAATAGGCGGCCATGTGTCTTCATTTGGCGGCTATTTCCACCACCTTCGCGCTACAGGCAACCATTTATTCCTTTTACGCCACTTTATTTGGTCTGCCTGCCGATGTTGCATGCCACAAATGTTATTTAGCCGACTTGTTTGCTTACTGCTTTGCGGCTATTTTGCCAACGGCTTGTTTACCTATGCAATCAGCGAAAATACGATTTACAATTTACGACTCAATACGAATTTATTTAGTAGGTTTTCAAGGGTTAAGTAGTGGTCTATTAATCGTTGTAGGAATATGTGTGCATATTTGGATGCTTCGGTTTGTCCTTCATGCAATGACTGATGGGTTTTTATAGTTTGGAAACGATTTGCTGATGAACTCAGCGGAGATGGATATGTTGTGTAAAATAAGAGATAAACCGAAATGCGTGTGTATGAAGAGCTTGACAAGCTGACTGAGTGGGGTAATGCTCGAATATTGGACCTTATCACTGTGGCTTCAGGTCCGTAAAATCAACAACTAACCAGATATTCACTATGCGCCAAATCTTTGAAAAGACCCATGAAAAGAGGGTCGACACACACGAAGCGGTCGATTTCAAAGTTGGTTTTGACAGCACGAAAATAAGCTGCCGAAATTCCGCTATCTCTGAACCCGGTTTCCCCGTAAAATTAATATGACTGTATAAACTGATGAGCAATACCAAAAGTTTTGTCAGGATTGGGAAGAACCTTTCCAGGCCGTTCGATACCAAAGAGGTTTCAGACAAGGCGCCTGCCTATCGTGCGACTTAATCTACTCGTGGAGAAAATAGTTCGAGCGGAAACAAGAGGGCACAATCTTGTGTGTCGATTTCAGTGGATTCGAATTGCAACACAGAATAACTCTTGCCAGCAGGTGCTACTTCGGACTGAGTAGGCAATTGAGAAATAAAGTCCTCTCGAGACGAACAAAGGCCAAACAGTACAAGACAGCGGCAGCGCTGAAGAGATCGTGTCGTCTGAATGGATGAAAACACTCTGAAAGTACTCTACGCAGTACCCGGCGCGGAAGCAGAGAAAGAGAAAGACCACCACTCCGTTGGAAAGACTAGATGGAGAAGGATAGGAAGTACGACTGCATTCTCCAGATCTGGACACCCAGCGACTATGTATTTCCTGTTCTCAGATCTCAAAAGTATGCTTACTAGGAAAAAATTTTCGTCTAAAGAAGCCGAAACTGTGGGCTATTTTTAAGCAGATTACAAATCGTACTGCAAAAATGGTATAGGCCAATCGATCGTCGGTATGATCAACTTGAAAAAAACTGTGCTGAATAAAAGTAAACGAATTTTGCCATAAAAATGTGTTTTTTGCTATTGTAAGCCTTGGACTTTTCAATTGACCTGTTATAAATATATACACATTCACTTGTGAGTAAAATTAATTTAACCATATGTTAGTCAAGTGCTTGCTAATCTTTGATTGAGAGTACTTGCACAATGCATTTGTGCGAGTACGTCTATATTTAGGCAGGCGAAATGTTGCAAGTGCAACACAATACACTCCAACATGTCTATCTTTAACCGAGCTGTGATGTTTGCTGTCAGCAAAGTTAAAATGAGAAACATGAAATTTATCTCGACAGGTGAGAATATAATGCCAATGAATAACTGTAAATGGAAGGATATTATCATAAATCACAAAGCACAAGCATTTATGTATGTTCAACATTTGGCAACATGTAGTGCAAGGTTGCACTTTTGACATATATATAAGCACTTGTGAATGTGTTGTATGTATGGTGAGATAAAATTAATACAAACCGCTTACAATATCATTATTATGGATATATAATATTGGTTTTGGTCATAAGTATAACTAAGAGAGTTAAGCCGTTCTTTCGAGACATGGAAAAAATTTAGGGTTCCTAAGTAAATTTATCTTTGCTGTAGGAAGACCCCCATTCAGTAGGTCAGTTTTCACAATCTGTATATCATAAGATGACTTTAGCAGGCCTTATGCTTTCAAGAAAACGATTAGGTAAAGTTACGTTAGGTTAAGAGGTCGACCCCAAGAGGTCCATTGAGCAAGGGAGGTCCATTGTTCCAATACTAGAAATCAATAAGTCAATGGAATAGGTTAACGTAACTTTGATAGCAGCTATTTCTGCCTGAAATCCACTACAGTGGCCCCGTAGCCTAAAGTTAAGATTGAGTGATAGTGCGTATAGAAAATTCACTCTCCAACCTTCCCCTCTTCGGTATATGAGCAGTAAAAAAGCATCCACGAGTGACATCTACGACGCATGCAATCCAAGCTTTTAGGAATGTAGGATAGAATTGTGTCGTTGTTGGACCCCTTCACATAGCCAACCTCCGTGATCATTAGCGCATACTTTGCTGTAATACACCTGATGACAATGTCGATGGATGTTTTGTGCCTCCATCTTTTCCCTCTAGCTCCACCTATTGTAATGTAAGGCAACCGATGCCTTTCTTACTCTGTCCTCTGTATTTGGTTCTAGGTGTTTCAACAAAAAGGTTCTTCTTAATTGGCGTAGACACCGCTTACGCGATTATAGCCGAGTTAACAACAGCGCGCCAGTTGTTTCTTCTTTTCGCTACGTTGCGCCAATTGGATATTCCAAGCGAAGCCAGGTCCTTCTCCACTTGGTCCTTCCAACGGAGTGGAAGTCTTTCTCTTCCTCTGCTTCCCCCGGCGGGTACTGCGTCGAATACTTTCAGAGCTGGAGTGTTTTCGTCCATTTGTAGCCGCTGTTTTTTAATTCGCTGAACTATGTCGATGTCGTCGTATATCTCGTACAGCTCATCGTTCCATCGAATGCGATATTCGCCGTGGCCAATGCGCAAAGGACCATAAATCTTTCGCAGAATTTTTCTCTCGGAAACTCGTAACGTCGACTCATCGGTTGTTGTCATCGCCCAAGCCTCTGCACCATACAGCAGGACGGGAATTGTGAGCGACTTATAGAGTTTAGCTTTTGTTCGTCGAGAGAGGACTTTACTTAAATCAACTCAATTGCCTACTCAGTCCGAAGTAGCACCTGTTGACAAGAGCAATCCTGCGTTGGATTTCCAGGCTGACATTGTTGGTGGTGTTAATGCTGGTTCCTAAATTGACGAAATTATCTACAACTTCAAAGTTATGATTGTCAACAGTGACGTGAGAGCCAAGTCGCGAGTGCGACGACTGTTTGTTTGATGACAGGAGATATTTCGTTTTGCCCTCGTTCACTGCCAGACCCATTTTCTGTGCTTACTTGTCCAGCCTGGAGAAAGCAGAACTAATGGCGTGGGTGTTGAGGCCGATGATGTCAATATCATCGGCATACGCCAGCAGCTGCACACTCTTATAGAAGATGGTACCTTCTCTATTTAGTTCTGCAGCTCGAACTATTTTCTTCAGAAGCAGGTTGAAGAAGTCCCACGATAGGGAGTCGCCTTGTCTGAGACCTCGTTTGGTATCGAACGGCTCGGAGAGGTCCTTCCCGATCCTGACGGAGCTTTTGGTGTTACTCAACGTCAGTTTACACAGCCGTATTAGTTTTGCGGGGATAAAGGTTGCAAAAATTTATTTGAACAGGCTTAGCCGGATCGATCTACTTTCCTGTTTTGTCTCACATACTACATGAGCTCTAAAATGTTCAAGTGGGCTTCTTAAACTCTTGAATAGTATTTTGCTCGTTATAAGGCAACCTATGTCTTCTTTACTCCCTCCATGAAAGCTTTATATTGAGGATAAGCCTTAAGTATTTCTACAAAAAGGCTAGGAGACCACAAAAATAAAATTGAAGAGTGATTAGGTAGCACCAGGACCATCTATGTTCCTCTTTTCTTAAACACATATGTATATATTCTCACTTACTTCATGAGCTCCAAAAAGATGAGGTGGACCTCTGAACCTCTTTTGGATAGTATTTTGTTAATGGTCTGAATGTTCTGGCCGCGATTCTAAGACTGAATAACATTCTGCCTTTTCTATCAGTCTTCTCTACATATAGCTTTTTCGTAACAACTAACCAAAATCTAACCAATAGTTTTTGGTGTGTCAAGTTTAAAGTATTCTGCGTTTAAGCATCCCATAAGCACAACTAATTATGAAGCGCTGACTTTTTGCGCGCACTGTTAAGCAACTTTAGTTAATAAAAGTGTAATCCGGAAAGCAAACGCGCAGCAGCTCCAGTCTACACATAAACACATACTAGATATATAAATGAAGGCGCCCTACCTCCAGCCCACCGCAGAGTGACTGCCGCCACTGATTATGATGGCACTTTGGCGCTGCTACAATTACCAGTGTTCAGCTACTGTTTTGCTGCACAAATGGCCGCTGGGGATGAAATTAATGTCAAATTATCCGACACGCGTGTAAATTTCCAGCAAACAGCGCGCGCACACACCAGCCGCGCACAACGATTGCCAGAGGCGCCATCATACCAACTCACGCCAGCGTGTTGCACATACTCATTGTCGGCGCGCTGCTTCAACGTTAGAGCATGAAACAAAAATTTAAACAGAAACAAAAAATTCCAGAAATTTCAGATTTTTTTTTTTTGCGTTTTTATTCATAGATGTAGGCAAAAATGTATGGCGGAAAGGGCGCGCTACTGTGCCGCTGAGGGATGGCGCGTGTGGCGCGTAGGAAAGCTAGGCTATGCGTTGTGATCCCCTGCATATGCACATCGCTTACGCAGCGGCATCGCTCTTGATGAGCTGCGATGCGCGTTGTGCGCGTTGACTGGCTGGCCGTGGGGCATGACTTATTTGTTGTTGCAAGTAGCATGTACATACATACTAATTCATATTCGTATAAATATATACGTTTACGTTAGATAATACGTATTATACACCTCACATTGTAGCTCTACTCAAACCCCAGACTTAAAACTCTCTCACTCTTCGCTCAAGTTCTTTTTTGTTTGTTGTTGCAGGCAGTTTTTCATTTTTTTTTTTTGTTTTTATTTTTTTTGTTTAATCATGCAAGCGCGAAATTCGCATTTTATATAAAATTTTCACGCATGTTGCACATTCCACATGCCGCTAATTCAAAGCTTACGCATTGCCAGTGCCATTGGTGCTCAATTCTCTGCGCTATTTTGGGTATGTCGTCCGGAATTGTGAAATGTATGCCTTCCCACATTTGCATCTATACAAAAAATATATTAAAATTTAGTTTTTGTGATGTTGATTTATTGCTACAAAGAATTAGGTGATGTGGCACCAAGCTTTTATGCCTGTTGAAGTGATGTTTTTGATATTCGTGAGGAATTGTCGATCAAGTAAGCGTTTTCTGTTCGGGAAGAGAGACCTAAAATAATTTGAAAATTTTGAAAATTTTACCACGAGAAAATAATGTAAAGAAAAGGCGAGCAGGAAGATTTTTCTTTTAACTCTTACAATATTCTCTCTGAGTTAGGCAAAATCCTGTTCTCTGAGGCTAAATAAGTATAGTGGGTAAGCCTGGCTTAAGCCGAGTAGCTAATAGAGAGATTGAAAAAGATTTTCGAGAGAGGGCCTTTTTAAAGTCTAGAAAAATATTTCTTACTTAACTCTTACAATAACCATTTCTAGGTTAGTCGAACACCAGTACTCTAAATCAAAATGAAGAGTCTGTGTAGTAGGCATCTATATATTTCAAGCTTTCACTTTACTGAGTAATTGGTGAGTTGGTGATATGCGGAACACATCATAGAGCGAGAGGAAGAGACTTTTTAATAGTGTTCGGAGTGAGAGAGAGGCGAGGAAGAGCTTTATTAAAGACTCGAGCGAGATTTTGCGTTTAACTGTTGGAACACACTCTCTAAGTTAGTTCGAGATTTGCTGAGAGTCTTCAGAGAGAAAGAGAGGAGAGAGAAAGAGAGAGAGAGAGATAGATAGATATATGGAGAAAGTGAGAGAGAGATAGAGGAGAGATATATAGAGAAAAAATTTGGAATACACTCTCTAGGTTAGAGAGAGGAAGTCTTCAGAGAGAAAGAGAGAAAAAAGGAGATAGAGAGAGAAAGCTTATTTGAAGAGAGAGAGGAATAGAAAGAAAAAGAGAGATAGAAAAATTTGGAATACACTCTCTAGGTTAGTTCGAGATTTGCTGAGAGTCTTCAGAGAGAAAGAGAGACGGAGCTAGAAGGAGCAAGAGGTAGAGAGAGATAAATATTGATACAGAGAGAAAGTGAGAGAGAGAGGAATAGAAAGAAAAAGAGAGATAGAGGGAGAAAGTTTGTTTGAAGACTCCAGAAAAATTTCGCATTTAACTGTTGGAATACCCTTTATAGGTTAGTTCGAAATGTGTCGAAAGTCTTCAGAGAGAGAGAGAGAGAGGGAGAGAGAGAAGAATAGACAGAGACAGGAAGAGCATGAAAGAAGTTTGAGGCTTCCGCTAAGGCTAGAACGCCGACTCACTTCCAACCGGAAGAAGGCTGAGTCTACTGCTAATGAAGTCATGTGCTGCTTAACTAGATTTTAGCGCACAGTCAGCGAGCTCAAAGCCAGTAAAGCTTACAAATACGAACACTGAAAGAAATGGATTCAAATTAGAATAAAAATTATTTCAAGAAAATCGAAGCATTTTTTTCCAAGATTAATGCAAAAGTTGAAGTAATGAATGAAGAAGATTTTTCAGAAGGAATTGAACGAAATGCTTAATCTTTAGCCGAGCATTGACAACCCGCACTCTAGGCTCAGTATTAAGTAGAAGCAAAAGCTTGTCAAAAATGCGTTGCTTAAACTTTACTACGCATCTGTCTCAGGAATAAGCAGGGTATATTAAAAGGACTTAAAGAACAAGCAAAATGAACATTGCTGCATTTGGTGCGATTTCTCAGAGAAAAAGTGAGCAAAGCACACTAACAAGCGCCAGAAAACCGAAATAAGTGCGAAACAATGCCACATTCGTTTCGAAAAGTAATCGTTCGTTTGTCGCCTTACAATGCTGTACCACCGCCCACTCACATGCCGCATTATGTGGTACATAAGACGCGACAATGCGACAGAGCTGAAGGCCTTCAGCTTACGGCAGAAATGTCAATCTAATTGAAATTCTAGACAAAATCTTCCGCAAATTACCACCATTGACAAAAATCTCTAATCCCAAGCCAGGCAGGAGCATGAGTACCGCGAAGCACTGGTGGCTCTCAGGTTGGTTGAGCAGGTGAGGTTGCAAGTGGTGGCAGTAAAGATGTCGCTGCCGCACGTGTGCCGCAGTTGAGTCTAGATATTGGTTGGAGCGTTGTGGTGGCATGCAACACATACTTTTGTATTTTTCGAGTGCATGAAACAGGATACGCCATCCTCGTCCATTGACAGCAAAGCAGTCGACATAAAGTAAGCGTTAGTGCAACACAAGAAATGTGAGTGCCGCAAAACACCAAATGCTGGCAAAGTAGTTGGTAGCGACGTGCACACGCTGTCGTGGCCACCAACACCGGAAACAAGTTATGCGCTTCTGTGTTGCACAAATGTCAGTGAAGCGCGCTGCTGGCTTGCCGCTTCCGTGATTTCTGCCATTACAATGCTACAGTTGGAAAAGTGAGCGAGCGCATTGTGCTTTTTGCTTACTGTTGTTGCAAGGTTGCATGGCTGCAACAGCAAAGGCGCTACAACATTCATAAATATATGCTTAATGTTGCTGCCGTTGTTTCAAAAATGTGGTTTTCCTCTTTTTCATTGTCCTTAGAAAGAGACGACTTCATTATTGACACCGAATTTTATTTGGAGCTTAAATAACGACATGGTGGGTGGGGTAGCTGCAAGTGGCGGAGAAAAAATTGCTACAGTAATAATCTAGGTACTGCTGCAGAGCATTTCGGCAGCGATACGCTTACACTGTGAAAAATATTTTTTTTTTTGTTTTGTGGAGACTTAAGCGAGTACTAAAATATTGATAATTTCTAGCAGCGACTTTTGTACTAAAAAATTTGTTACTAAAATTTTTAGCAATAAAAAATGTATTACTAAAAGTACTACTAAAAATTTAGTACTAAAAATTTTGGCAATAAAAAACGTATTATTAAAAAGTTTAGTACTAAAAAATTGTGTACTAAAATAAGTACTAAATCCTTCTAAGTTTCTTTTGGTGGCGGTTATAATATAAAAGAAGAAAGGATTAATTCGAAAAAATTTATTGCTAAAAGTTTTAGTATTAAAAACGTAGTACTAAAAATTTGGTACTAAAATATATACTAAATCCTTTTAAGTTTCTTTCGGTGGCTATTATATTGGGTGGTGAGAAATTAGATTAAAACTTAGTACTAAATCAATTTATTTCGGAAGTGATAATAATGAAATGTAAGGTATGATAAATCAGAAAAAATTTAGTACTAAAATGCGTACTAAATTTTTTTAATTGGTAAACCTGTGGCGGCGATTAAAGAAAGGCAAAAAATTAAACATTATAAAAAAATTTAGTACTAAAAAACCTGTGGTGGTGATTAAAGAAAAGGCAAACAATTAAACATTATAAAAAAATTGAGTACTAAAAAATTGTGTACCAAAAATTTTAAAAAAATTTAGTACTAAGAAATAAAAACAATTGGTACAGAAAAGAAAAAAAAAGTTCTAAAAAATTTGAAAAAATTAGTACAAAATTACAAAAAACTAAAAATTTAGTTCTAAAAATTTTGGTATTAAAAAATTATGTACTAAAAGGTGTATTAAATTGTTTAAAGTTTCTTTCTTGAATATGTGTACTCAAAACAAATACATATGTTTCAGAAAAGAAGTTAGTTCTAAAAGTTTTGTACTAAAATATGTAACTAATTTAAAAATTTGGTACTAAAAATTTGTTATATTTCTAAATTCATGCTCGAAAAATTTAGTATAAAAAAAAATTTAGTAGTACAAATTTTAGTACTAAAAAGTCTACCAAATTTTTTAAAGTTTCTTTCATGCACCCGTGTACTCAAAACAATTATGTTTCAGAAAAGAAGTTAGTTCTAAAAAGTTTTGTACTAAAATATGCAACAAATTTAAAAACTTGGTACTAAAAATTTGTCATATTTCTAAATCCACGCTAGAAAAATTTGGTATAAAAAAATTTAGTACTAAATATTTTAGTACTAAAAAGTGTACCAAATTTTTTAAGTTTCTTTCATGCATATTTGTACTCAAAACAATCGTGCTTCAAAGGAAAAATCAGCTCTAAAAAATTTAGTACTAAAAAATGTGGTACTAAAATATGTGCCAAATTTTTTAAAGCTTTGTTACTAATTATAAGGAATTAAAATTTAGCTTAAATTACTAATTAATTAGTTTTTAAATCCGTCTTTGCTTTTTGAAAAGATTTGGAGCTAACAACTGCTGTACTAAAATTATATACCAACAATTTTTATGCGTTAACAACTTTAACTCTCATACTAATTTCTCACAGTGTTACGCTTGCACCACACCTAAACCCGCTGCTTTCGTTCATTGCTTGAAAACTTCCCGGTTTTGCCTTATTAAGCTGAGTGCATGCGGAAGTTGCCACTGTCATTGCCAACGTGACAACAAAACCAATAACAAAAAGCAGCGGGAGCTGCAACATGCCACAAATATTTCTATTGTCATTGCCGCATTGGTGGTTGGTGCCATACACGTCGCACAGCTGGTGTTGTTGTTGCTGCGAAGACGCTGAGCTGCATAAAGTAAGTAAAGCGCGCGCACGACAGTTTTACCGTTACCGCTGGTAAGCTGTCATTGCAGCTGTTTTTGCTGTTGTTGCGTTTGTTGTGTTATAGCTTTACATCTTGTTCATGGCATGCTGCGGTTTGTTTTTGCCACTGCTTCGATTTCAATGCTTAGTGCACCTCAAGGATTTCAATTTTCCTTTTGATAGCAGCTCACCGCCCCTCCCCGCTTGCGCCACCACAACATCCGGTTTTTAGTTGGCGGCAGTTGGCGGGAAGCGCGCGGCGTTGCAAGTGTTGTTGCATGTTTTTTCGCTTACTATGTTTGCTGTTGCATTACTTTGCTGCCCTCCGCCCACCCTCTCATCATTTTTTGCCTTAATTTAATCAACTGAAAGCGCATTTTCAGCTTTTCCCGGCTGCAATTTCTTTTACTTTCGCATTTTTTTGCCGCTCCCGCAATTTCTAAAGGTCCTTGCCTTTTCTTTAACTTTATCTTACGTTTTTATTTTCCATCTCTCTTTCAGTTTCAATCGCATGCACACTTTTTCACTACCCTTGCTGCGCATGCAACGCCTGCTCACTGCTTTCTCGCTGCAATTCAATTTTCAATTCGTGCCGCTGCCCTTCACCACCTTGCCTCAGCCTTGTTGGTATTTGCAGTGGATCATGGAATTGATTTTAGCCGGTGTCAGCGTCTCTTGTGTCGTCTACTTTCCTGTTGCGCTCTACCTCCCACCCCTTAGCTTACTGTGGCTGGCTTCGCTTCATTTTTCGCCTCCACATCGCTGTCAGCTCTTCAAGTGCAACACTTCTAGGTTGCGGTTGCATTGCATTTTATAAATAATAATTGCATTTCGTTTCGATTTACCGTTATTTTTTATGTCTTCTTTCGATCAGCGCTTAGAATGGAACACAAATGGGGGAATTTAAAAACATGCTTAGTGCAGTTATGTTGCATTCAACTTTCATGTACGTGTGCGCTTTTAAGCTCCCGTATTTATTCGGAATTTATTTCACAACTTTATTTTAAGTAGGTTAGAATATGTTTTATAGCATATATTTGTGAATTTGAGGCAATAATATAGGGAACATATTAAATTTTACGTTTTAAGGCTAAATTTGGGTTGTACTAAAAATGTACTAAAATTTGTAGCAGCTCTTTAGCAAGGTTTACGTGATGCTGGATATATTTGCAATAAATATTTCAAAGATTCTTATTATTTTTTTGCTAAATTGACAACAATACTAAAGGTTTTTTGAGGTTTTAGTACTAAAATTATCATTTGTCCACAATATTGAACAATTATTATCAATATTGTTAAAGTAAACAGAAGAATTTATAAAATATCATCGAAAATTCACTTCAATGAGTATTTTATAGCTAAGTTTGAGTAGTACTAAAAATGTACTAAAATTTTTAACAGCCATTTAGCAAGGTTTACATGACGCCAAATATAATTACGATCAACATTTCAAAGATGTTTATTATTTTTTTGTTAAATTGGCAGTGGTACTAAGAGTTTTTAAAGATTTTAGTACTACAACTACCATTATTTCAGAATGAGAATCAATAATCATCATTACAGTACTGAGCTAATACAAGATCTATATATTATAATATAAAATATTAAGTAAAATGTGCTTCTATTAGTATTTTTTGTAAATTAGAAAAAAAAATTTAGTACAACTTTTTGGACTTAGTTTAGAACATCGCTTTAGCACTATTTAACAAAATTTTAGAAAATTTGTAAGACTGTATTAAAATTGTGTATTCGACAATATAAGCATAATGTTTAGTACACATTTTAGTACACTTTTAGTACCATTCTTTTCGTATTCGAATTTACATATATTATATTTATTGTTGTAATTTAGAGTAAATAATTTTGAGTTAAAAAGTTTAGTACTAAAAAGTTATGATCGAGTGCATTACTGTAATAATTTAGTACACATATTACTTACATATTACTTTTTTTACTACAAAGTTTTTTATTCAAAAATTTAATACAAAAAGTTATGGAAGAGTATATTACTATAATGAATAAGTATCCGTTTTTAGTACACTTTTTAAATTTTAGTTCAAAGATTTAGTACTAAAAAGTTATTAACATGTATATTACTATACTATTTCAGTACAAATTTTTAGTACTTAAGTAAATAATATTTTTTAAGGTGTAATTTTTAGTGGAAATAAATTTTAGTACTAAAAAGCTAAATTTAAGTATATTACGATAATGATTAAGTATAATTTTTAGCACAAGTTTTTTTTTTGTCCTCGAATTAATATTATTGTTTATATAAATTTTAGTTCAAAAATTTGCTGCTAAAAAATTATGAATACGTATTATACTATAATAATTTAGTACACATTTTTAGTACTCTAATAAATATTTTTTACGGTGTAATATTTACCGCAAATAAATTTTCAATAATCAATTTGGTACTAAAAAGTTATAAATGAGTATACAATTTTAGTACACTTTTTAGTACATGTCTTTAGTACTCAAATAAATATTTTTTTAACAGTGCAAATTAGTACTTAAAAGGTATAAATGAGTGTTTTGTTATAATAATTTAGTACACATTTTTAGTACTCGAATAAATATTATTTTTTAGGGAACTTCAATAAGTATTAGTTTTTACAGTGTAGTTTTAGTGCTAATAAATTCTCTATATATCTTTTAGTACTCGATTATATATTTTTTCAACAGTGTAATTTTGAGGAAACGCAAATTTAAGTTCAAAACTGTTGTGCCAAGAATTATGTTTAAATATTTAGTACTAATTTTTTCATGAGCACAATTTTTTAGTACACTTTTTAGTACATATTTTTAGCACTCGAATAATTATTTTTTAACAGTGTAATTTTTAGTGGTCGCAAATTTAAGTCCATAAATTTAGTACTAAGAAAAGTGCGTGAATATTTAGTACCAATTTTTTAATGTTTTTAAATTTATATAAATCAAACCGCTCTGCAAAAAGCAACTCACCTGCGAAATTTGCTTAGCAAAAAGCATAATTTGAAATACAAATACTACAGGAAAGCTTACCTGAAATGAGAGCAAAATACGGAATAGTATAAGTAAGTACTAAAAAATATTTAACTCTAAAATAAAAGCTTTTTAGAAACAGCATAGCATTTTTGTAAGGTTAATAAGATTAGTTCTTAAAATAAAGGGTGATGCATTTCAAGGTGTTTTTTTTTAAGAAAAAACACAGAAAATTGAAATTAAACTAGGAATTTAGTTCTATATAGAATGTAACCAATAAAAATTAAGGTTAGGTACGCCGTAGTCCATATAAATTTTCGTACTAAACGCTAAAGGTTCATAGTGTTCATACAGATTTTGAAACTAAAGGCTTAAGCCTGATTTTTCTTGTTTCGTAAAAAACACTAAAAACAAAGTCAACATATTCATAAATACAAAAATAAAAAAATAGTAATGATTACAAAAATAACAATAATAATCGATGCATTTCGTGCTCTGAGGCCAGACAGCTTTTATGCCGCGACGCTGCTTATCTGCCACATGGACTACACACTGTCTGTTTCTTTTTATTTGCACGCTTGTTGCTGCTTTTGTAGCATGACGAGACCGTGACATCGATGTCGACACAATTCATCACTTAATTGAGTTCACAAGCGAGAGTGTGGCACGAACATGCATTCATACTACACACATACATATAAGTTTTATACTTTGTAGTCGCAAGTATTCCCATAATGAAGACCAGTTATGCTGCATGCATGGCATTTTAATGCACCACTGACAACAACGCCACATAATTCGCCTCCTATATGTTGCACATCGGGTAGTTTCGCCACTGTCACATGAGAAGTGCAGAAAGAGTGGAGTAAAAGAAAGTGTATAAAGACATTTAAATTAAACGCTCGTTTGCTGATCACGCTCAACTGACAATTCTATGTTTGCAGTATGCAACATGATGCATTGTGGCTGCACGTATGCCCATGCAAATGGCAATCAGTCGCACTTCCTTTCACACAGAGCGCGTAAAGCACAAAACAAAGCTGGAAATGTGTAATATGTGTTAATTTGCTTTGATTTCTTTGCTTGCTTTCGACTGCTTGAGAAAAAACGGTGAAGTGTTTGGAGCTAATACTAACATATTACTATAGCGTTGAAGTAAAGCAATCTATCGGACTTGAGAGCTATTGAAGTGTAGCTTGCTCAGAATAATATTTTATAATATTTACGCTAACTTCAGAAGCTCTCTAAGCGAAACTCATGAACTCAGAAACTAGATACTCTAATCGAACTTATTACCCTATCTAAACGCTGCTAACCGATACCCGATGGTAATAGGTATGAAAATGACCACGCCTCCTAAATGATTATAATGTATAAAAGTTGTATATACTTGTCTGCGTATACCTAGGAAGTTGAGAACTCATTAGATTTTCATTAGGTGCCTTAATATTGAAAAATATTAGAGCAGTCTCGATTTGACTCTCATTAAACCGCCATTATTTCAATCTTTTAGAGATTATAAAACGAAGCTGGTTGAAACTATCGATCTAAAAATTTTCGCACGTTCTTTTCTCCCTAAGAAGCTGCTCATTGGTCGGAATTACCAATATCAGACCACTTCAGCATATAGCTGTCATACAAACTGACCGATCGGAATCAAGTGCTTATATGGAAAACTTTTTTATTTGTTGAGATATCGTCATGAAATTCGGTGTAAATTATTACCTAACGAAATAATATAGTTTTTGAAGAAATTGTTCAAATCGGACTACTATAGCTTATGGCTGCCATACAAACTGAACGATCGAAAACAAACGCTTGCACAGAAAACTTTTTTCATTTGACTAGATATCTTTCCGAAATTCAGCGCAAGTTATTGCCGAAAGCTACGCTACAATCCACGATCATGTGTCTAAGATCGGGTCACTATATAATATAGCTGCCATAGAATGTAACCTTTCAAAAATAAAACATTGTATGGAAAACTTTTTCATTTGACGACGTATCTTCACGAAATTCGGTGTGCATTAGTATCTAAGACAACAATATAATTTGCGAAGAAATTGTTCAAATCGGATTACTATAGCCTATAGCTCCCATACAAACTAACCGCTCAAAATCAAGTTCTTGTATGGAAAACTTTTTTATTTGATGTGATATCATTACGAAATTCGTCGTAGATTATTGCCAAAAACAACACTGCAATCCCAGAGTATATGGTTCAGATCGGATCACTATAGCATATAGCTGCCATACAAACTGGCAGCTAAAAATCACTATAAAGATATTTTTATGCCATTGCAAGCCATAAAAAATGCACCTATTAAGGATATTATAGCTTGATTGTCTTCTTTGCACCATTGAATTATCAACAAATATCTCGAAGAATGTGTTACTTTAAGCCACACAAAAGCAGCAAGCAATTAGCACTTAACAACTGAAAGAATTTTGCAACACAACCAAAAAATAATAACAGTATCTTTGAAGCAAACAAAAGCAACGTTTTTCTCATAAGCCAACTCTTCGAATTCATTAATTGCTCAATGCGCTCAAATTACGCTTGCATAAATTGCAAGCCGCAGGCAACAATTGCAGACAAACGCCTTTATTATGAACAAGTTGTGCAAGGCACTTATTACCACACAAACACACACACATGCAAATGACAGGTAAGTGTGTATGGGCGCAGCGCATTTTTCAATCAGTATCCATAATTGCCTATATTGAGTGCAGCAACTTGCACTCGTCCCTCGCCGCTTGCACTGGAATTAAGGCGCAATGCTTTTCACTTGCCAATTGCAAGCAGGTAAAAATCATTTCGATTTTCTTTCGGCAAAAATTTATATTGTTTACCTAGTAATGTGTGTATGTATGTGTGTTTGTTGTAACTTCTCAGTGTATTTGTATGTTTGTTGTTGAATTTGTTGCATTTCCTTGCTTATTGGCAACATTTTGCTTTTTTGCTGCCGCATTTATTTGCCTCTTTTCTCTTTCTCCGAAATGATATTCTTCGAATTGCAGCAATAATTGATATTACGCAGTATTTATGGTAAATTATGAGTTCGGAAGATTTTATGATTAGAAAGTTTCACTGAAAAGTACATAACATACTATTTATGCATTTGGTATTATGAATGTATAGCGAAGCAAAATAGGGTTTTACCGGGTGGTGGAGCCACAAGCTCAGAGACGAATAAGGCAACTGAAGGTAAGACAGAAATTATTGTTATTGTGTAGAAGATCGCTTAATCAGTTATTTTATACAGTGACACACGAAATTGATCACGCTTCAATTGAAAAGCCATTTCTTTTTTTAGTCCTTCTGCGGCTAAATTCCGTGAAAACCCTAAATATAAGGTACTGGGAGAAGATCCTGTGGAAGGACGTAGTCGAACCCTACGCTGAAGTTAGGAAGAAGCTCGAATATTATGTAGAGATGAATGACGATAAATGGTATTGGTACGTTGGGGAAAATCGAAGATCGAATGACGGCAGAGCCTTATATTGGGACTCTGCGCCATCATTTGTTTGGCACTGTAAGAGATTTAAGTGAAAATGGGTCGAACATTGTCTTCCAACAGCACAATGGTCTGCGAGACACAGCCAGGGCTTCTCACAAATGACTTCAGGATAATAATATTACTACGCTAGATTTGGTTTTCCAGTCTCCGGTATCTTTCTCCAACGAGCAGCTGTGGGGTATTTAAAAAAATTTGGTCGCAGGCAAAAAGTCTAAGACAGAGTCAAAATATGCTATAAAATTGATGTGTATCTAGAAGGCTGATAGATACAAACTTCAAATTTAGTTGGCTTTCTTAGAAAATCTCAGCTTTCTAAGATGATTGCGCACGGACTCTCGACTTA
This sequence comes from Bactrocera neohumeralis, assembly GCF_024586455.1. Classification (NCBI taxonomy): domain Eukaryota; kingdom Metazoa; phylum Arthropoda; class Insecta; order Diptera; family Tephritidae; genus Bactrocera; species Bactrocera neohumeralis. Next base: position 72,537,898 of record NC_065923.1, on the reverse strand, counting down.
CGAACACTGAGAACTAAAACAATCAATACAAAATACTGAAATCCCTTGGCGATAGGTATTCTAAGTAAAGCTGGGAAATACCAGTCAAAGATGAGACAAAAGATATCGGCAAGAGAGAGCTTCACCAATTAATCTACGCTGGAAAAATAAGGTTTCATCTGAGAACTGCAGCAAAGTTGAGCTCTTTCTTCTTTAGCAGCAAAAGGTAAGATCGTTGCCGCAACTTCTTCTTCTTCTTTAGCTCTACAATCGTGAGTCGGTCTGCGCTGAGAGCGAAGATACTTGGTCTTTCCATTGTATGCGTGGACTCCCTAGCTTTCATTGTTGGGTGATTGAATTAAAGGATATTTTTGCTGAAGCATCGTCTTCCAATCGTAAGATATGGTCTAACGAACGCATTCGTTGGACATTTATGTGCTTAACTATAACCATGTGCAGATAGAACTCATACAGTTCGTGTTTCCATCATCTTGGATACTTATCGGTCCCGCGAACGATCCAAAGTATTTAGCAGTTCTTTCGAAATCTGCAAGTGCTTGCTCATCTCGGTACGTGATCGTCCATGTTTCTGCGCCGTATAGCCAAAAAACCGGTTTTTTGATAGATTTGCCAGGTCTATAGCCCCTCGCTGCCTTAGCCGTAAGAGTAAAAATAGGCTTCGACTGCTGGTTGGAATGGCGAGTAGTTGACCACTCGCCAAGGCTGAAAAATATTCCTGAAGATTTTTTGTGAAATGGTGCCGAGTTGACAGTCCTTGACCGAGTACAAATCAGGATACTCTCCGGTTATTTAGACACGACTGTGGTGGGAATGCTGATGCAGCGCAGTTTTTAGTTGTAACGGTTTTCTAATCCTCGTTAGGGTGGTAAAGTTCTGATAAGATGTCAACGAGATCGCCCAACGGTAGGCCCAATAAACTTGCTGTTTCGACGGGTTCAGACCATAAGAAGGGGTCAGGGAGAGGAATGTGTGAGATGTGTAGAATTAGTTGGGCATGCAGAAAGGTGGTTCGAGTCAAGCAGAGCAAGGGTGCCTATCTAATCTAACCTCGTTTGGATCGATAAGTTTTAGATTATTGCTGTTGGTTAATGTACCCTTAGAAGATTAGCTTAAGTTCTGAATGAATTATATATAAACCTTACTGTACGAGTTATACATATTCATTTGCAATCTCTCCATGCGGCGAGTTAAGACTTCATTTTGGTTCATAATAATTTGCTAAGCTTTTATATCACCATTATTATGCAATTCTTACATTTGCATAAATTTCTTGCAGCAGAAACATACAGTTCTGTGAAGTGGGAAAGAGCAGTATCTACTCCGAGCCGTCTGCCTTATCTCTGCTATATTATGTGCCTGTCCCCCCACCCGCAGTTGTTGCTTTCTTAAGCAAATTCCAATCAAACCGCGTCGCAAAAATATTTCCTGCTACACAGAGATCATGAATTGCTGCAAGCCGCAGCCGCTTGCAACCAGCAGCTGTCGCGCTATTTGCATTACTATCTACAACGAAGCAGTGCCAGCCACTATTTTATGCCTTACACGCGGTTCCCGTATATTTTACAAGTAATTAGCATTAATTTTGCTAAGTGATAATCCCGAGCTTACGCATAATAACCAAGCCTGCGCGGGGGCAAGCGGAGCCAGGCGTGGTTGGCGTAGTACAGTGATATGAAACAGCTCATATTGCGCCATTTGCAATGCGGTTTGCACGCAGCGCCACGCAGCTGACCACTTTTTATATTAAAATATGCTTTTTAGCCCTGCCAACGCCATGTGTCCTGTAGCTGTTATGAAAGCCAAGTTAATAAAGTTATTTGCATTTTGTATTACCACTTCGACACACACACACACACACACCTATGCACACATAACGGTATAGCGCTGTGGGCGTCCATGGGCGCTCAAAAGGTCAACTCACTGCTCAGCGCGAGTGAGTGAGTGTTCACATGCAACAGCGACTCCGGTGACTGCGCTTTTTGCATGCTCCCACGAGTGGCAATACAAGTCAGCAAGTGAGCGCAAATTGCTTTTAATTCATTTATAATTCCTTAATAACCGTCAGATATACTTTAAACACGCTTTTAAAAATATGCAATGCATGCTTTTGTGTTGCGCAAGTACATAAAGGCGTAATTACATGCATTACACGCAGATACATGTTTAAAATATTAAAAAATCGTGCGCTCTTTTATTGGTATTGTTGCATGATAATTATGCACACAATTAATTTGAATGTAATAATTGAAACGCTGCAATGGAAATACTTCAGTTCCTTATTAAAAAAGACAGTTAATTAATTTTATTGCAAAAAAGTGATGCGTGTTGATATTTGGTCTATCGAAATATGCAATTAACAAATGTGGATTGCATTAAAATTACTTTAAAAAGAAAGAAAACAGAGAAAAAGTGGTATTTTGACATGTGTGAGGTATGTGTCTTAGCTAAATCAAGCCTAAATGTAGGCAACAATTTTGGTCAGCAAAGCTATGTACCATTAAAAATCATTGAGTACCAAAACTTTGCCCACGATCAGACGCATTTTTTCATGAATAGTATTTTCCTTCAGTCTACAATCTCAAACGCGCACATTTTATTTTAACAGCCTGCGTACTCGTCTTGTATTTTTCTGATTTTACATTCTTTAAGCATTTGAAATGAAATTTTAATCTGGACTCTCTTGTGTCAGTTTTAAATTTTACTGAAAATGTGTGAGGATATTTGGTCTTTCACAATAAGCAACGCAGAAATGTGGATTGTATTAAAATTAGGTGTAAAAAAACTTGTGAAAAGCAGTCATATATGAGGTATGTGTCTTAGCAAAATCAAGCCCAAATGCAGGCACTTATTTTGGTAATCGAAGTTTTACTTTTCGTACTTTTTTCAACAATTTTTTTTTAACAATTCGTCGTGTCTAGCGGTCATGTTATTTTTGTTCAGTATTGTTTCGCATTTCATCATGGAAAGACTTAGGCCTGAACAACGCTCACAAATCGTTCAACTTTATTACGAAAATTCATGTTCTTTAAATAATAAAGACTCGCTCAACTTCTGCTCAACATAATCGGCAGGAATAATGGGATGCCCAACTTATTCCAGTGTGAGAGCGTCTCAAAATAAGCGTTTTTAATTTATTTAATTTTCATTGTTTTACATTTTTTATAAGAGGTCTTGAACGATGCAACAAATCCCTCCGTTTACATATTTTTTTGGTAAGATTTCGATCTGGCTGTCGCTCGTTTCCAATTGCCAAACGTCAAAACCTCTTCAATCCAGTCAACTTTCAAAGTTTAGGTGGTTTTGACGTTTAGCAATTGTTCTCTCACTTCCAGTGAGAGAGGAGTTGGGCATCCCATTATTCCTGATAATCGGCTTCCTGAGCATACTATTTGCAACACCATCACCAATCTTGAGACCCAGCATTCATTATTGGAAAAAATTCGACTAAATATACCACGTCCAACAAAGCAGTGAAAAAAATATAGCAGCCGTAGCTGAGAATTTACACGAAGCTCTCTACGGTCTTCGGTCTTTGGCGCCGTTCGTAGCAATTCGGACTGACGTATGGAACGACTTGGCGAATTTTGCAACGAGATCGTAACTTGAAAGCGTATAAAAGTGTGCAAGACTTGCATATTAAACAGCTTAATCATGCTTCGATGGCTGTTGTGAGGAATCAAATTCAATAAAGTTGCTCAAAATGAGTCACATCTCGCTTTCATGACATCACATCTCATACAACCGAAACCATATCATATCATAACACGTCATTTGAAATCATATCACCTCACATCATCATCTGATATCATATTACAAGACAACTTTGAATTGTATCTCATAAAATTATCATGATCTGGGCAGATCATTTTAAATCACAACAATTGTCATATCACCTCAGGCTACAATGACTCTTCTAGAGCATCAGTTACATTTCAGTCACACATCACATCGTCGGTTATCACTTAAAAACAAATGATTTCAAATCACATTGTTAAATATCACATTACAACATATCAAATCATATGACATCACATCATGTGATTCTTTGTTTTTACATCTATCAAAACATATCAAATCTTTGCAGATAATTTCAAATCATATCATCACACATCAATTGTCATATCACCTCAGGCTACATTGACTGTTCTAGAGCATCAGTTACATTTCAGTCACACATCACATCGTCGGTTATCACTTAAAAACAAATGATTTCAAATCACATTATCAAATATCACATTACAACATATCAAATCATATGACATCACATCATGTGATTCTTTCTTTTCCACCATACGCTTTCAAATCTTATGACATCACTTAGTTTCACATCTATCAAAACATATCAAATCTTTGCAGATAATTTCAAATCATATCATCACACATCAATTGTAATAACACATCACATCGTTAAAAATGATATCACATCAAAGTAATCACCGAAGTAATGACATCAGAGTATAGTATATAATTTTAAAACCATACCAACACATCACATCTAATACTATTAACTATTATCATATTGCATCATATGATATAGAAAATCGCATAATAACTTCCTTTGGCATCAGCTCTCTAAATATCACAACATATTCCAACAAATCGCTTCGTATTGTTCTTTGTTCCAAATTGTATATATTTTCGAGCCGCAGCTTCAACAAAATTTTTCGGTTTTGTCGGTTAATATCGAATTTTATCTTAAGATATTTTATAGAAAATTATATTTCTGAACAGACATTAAGGCACAACCTCACTTTTAGTCACATCATATTATTTACATGTTCGGTTTATAAGATATTGGCTGTAGACTACTCAAAAAGGTGATTTGTAAGTCATTAAAGCTTCTTCACAATAAAATATTTTTGAACTGTACACCAACAACTTAAAATATTTTAATAACAAAATAAACCCTAAAACTTTAGAGTTTCCGTTAAGTATCGGGCACATAAACAGCTGTTTTAGTGTCAACCATCACAGCAGTGGAAAATCAAAGTGAAGAGTAGAATCACTTTTCATTTGGCAGCAGCAATTAAACCCTACTAAACACAAGCTCGTTTGCAAAAGCGACGTTTACGACTTTTACACAAACTTTCCAACTGACTTTGCGCATAGCCATTAACCAATCCAAAAACTAGAGTCCCTTGCGCCAAAACCGAATACATCAATTGTGAAATCAAAAGCCACCCAAATTATGCTAATAACTTAAACTTTAATAACCCCTCATTAAAATTTAACAACACACAAATCAACAAATATAGTTAATGCTACACCAAACGAGGCCGTGCAATTGCAACAACAGGCTGACAGACAGTCTGTCAGCTGTTTATGTGCGTGTGTGTGTGTGTGTGTGATTGCTTGAAACGGATTTTGGCTAAGCTAAAGCGCCGGTGACCGCAATTCATTGGGGGAGTTGCCGTCAAACAAACTGGCCACACCTGAATATACCGTGTATAGCCGCGCTGTGGAAAATTCCCTTTTGGGTACAAATCGAAAATGGCAAATCGTACGGCAAATGGCATGTCAATTAAAATTGTAATTAAATCTAAATGCGCTTTGACAAATCCTCTGAGAGAATTGTGTAATTATTTTAATTGTTTGATGTCAAAAGGTGTACTCCACCTATGTGGTGACACGAAATTCGTGTGTTTGTTGGATAGAGTTACGAAATGCTGGCTTAAATATAGGTGTGTATGCTTGTATGTATGTATGTATGCATGTATGTAAGTATGTATGCAAGCATGTGTGTATGTATATATGTCTGTATGCATGTGTGGGCATAACTGTTGATAGCTGTGAGGTTAGTTGCCTACTAATTGCGGCTACATGGCGTATGAGTGACGTGACTGCTGTGTGGAAATGGTTTGGTGTTTGTAATAACAGGCTAATTGAAAAGTCCACAGCCTGACACATAGATGGCGCTACTAGAATATGTTATGATTTTTAGTTAGCCCTAACCTTCTTAGTTCTGCTTTCTAAAGTAGAAGAACCTTCAGAAGCCAGCAGTCGAATCATTAGTTTTTGAATTATAACATTTTTAGTGAAGCAGCTTTTGTTATTGTGAAGAAAGTGGATATAAAGAAATTTCGCTAGTTGATAAATATTTTTTTATAGAGAAAAATACAATTGAGACAAAAATTTGGCCTGCTGACGACCTTTCGGAAACTGCCACAGGAAAATCAACCATCAAAGATTGGTATGCTAAGTTTAGGCGAGGTGAAATGAGCACCGAAGAAGAGCGGTGAACACAGTGGAGGAAAACATCAAAAATACCACAAAATAGTTTCAGATGACCGTAGAGTGAAGTTATTGGAGTTAGCAGGCACTCTAAAGATATGAACTGGATGTGTACATCATATCATTCACAAATATTTGAGTATGAGGAGCTCTGTGCAAAGTGGGTGCCGCCTGAGCTCACTTCTGACCAAAAACAATGAAGAGTTGATGCTTCGGAGCGCTGTTTGGAGATGTTCAAGGTAGTAAACCCAAGTTTTTGCATTACAATGGATGAAACATGGCTCCTTCAATTCATGAAGAAATGCAATCGTCAGTCAGCCGAGTGAACTGCACACGATGAAGCCGTTCCAAAGGGTGGAAAATACTATAATTGCATTCCAAGGTTATGGCGTATTTTTTATAGTAGGGAAAATCATCAAAAACTGCAGTGTGGAACTTGAATCCTATAAGTCTAACCTACACCCAATTCAAGACTCTTCCACGGAACCGCCGATTAAATAATGTACTACCTCGTGGGAGGAACAGGACATTTAAAACTCCTCTATTTTGCGGACTGCCGGACGCCTAATTTGTTGAAAAAGTCTCAGTTTTGTCATTACGAAAACAAATACTTCGCTAACAGCTTTCCATTCCTCAGTAGACTGACACGTGAGTAACGTTAAATAATCGACCATAAACCTACAACCGAGTGTGGTTTTAAGTTTTTCACTTGTATTTGAAAAGCGAGGGCAGTAAAATATTATTCAGAGTCTTCTTATACTCTGTACACGTCGAACAGTTCGAACTAATGCCATTGTAGAATCTGTGAAGATAGCTTCTAAAGCACCCATGTCCACTAAGTATTTGGGTCAGATGTAAATCCAGGTCCCAATTTCGTCTATCTATCCTTTAGTGGATGTCCGAAATAAGTCTGTGAATTCAGCACACTTAGTATGAGGATAACCACCGCTGCTGCCACATTTTGATGGTCTTGTTCCTACTTAAAGCGTCTGTATTTAGTATGGGCGGAATAATTCTTAGTGACTACCTTGAAAGACACCAACAAAGGAGACTATTACATGGCGTTATTGAACTTTCTGAAGGACGAAATTGCCGTAAACCAGCCGCATTTGAAGAAAAAAGAAATGCATGTTTCACCAAGCCATTCACAGTGTCACAAGTTAGTGAAAGCTTTTGCAAAAATCTAATAATTGGGCTTCGCATAGCTTCCACATCCACTGTATTCTCTAGTGCTGGTACCCAGCGACTATTTCCCGTGATCAGATCTCAAAAGAACACTCGCTGAGAAGAAATTTTCGTCGGACGAAGAGGTGAACGCCAAAAATGGCACACTTTGAAGCAAAAGCAATGCTTACAGCCAGCCGACTCATGAATTGAAGCCAGGGAAGACATTACTACGGACATGGTACCATACTCGATGTGGTTAATGAAGTGAGGCTAAGCTGGCAATGCGACCATGCTCGATCTGGCTAAGGGCAATGAATGAGAAAAAGAGGCTGTGAAACTACAAAAATGTTATCAAAAAGTCGCTGTAAGTTGTGTATTGCCTTTGAAGGGACAATGTTGTATAAAAAATTTAATTTTGTCAAAAAATGTATTTTACTCTGTTAGACCGGTTATTTATTGGTTATTCATTTATATAATTTATAAATTTTTCACTCAAGCAGCGTACTAAGATTTTCGATACTAATGTGCTTCATACTTTTGTGTGGACTACATGAGAGAAGTGATTAGATAGATAAATAAATAAGGATTCAACCGCGACATAAGGTCTGTTGGGACCTTCAGGGAGGTATGTGAGTGGGAATGCAGATTTTTGCAGAACTATTGCAATCAAATTTTGTCTTCCAAATTTTGCTTCATGTAATAAGTTTTGAATAAGATCCAATGTCGCTGAAAACTGCTTATTGGCCTTTACAATAGGTCAACTTTCTTTAGATTGCTTATCAAACCATTAGCCAAAAATTTTTCCTAAACAAAATGTACCATTTCCAACTCAGTTAATATTTTCCAACCTTTACGCTTGGCTTTACTGCTCCTCGCGGTATTATTACAAGCTAAAGTCTCAACTTTTCACACCTGCCAAATTATATCTAAATACATATAACTATACATATGCATAAAAAACACTAGGGTGGCTAAAAAAATGAATACTTTTTTCGCTTCGTGCACCGAAAAATTGGTTGATTGTATTTGAATATTTCGTAGAGTTGAAACTATCCAACAACACAGTTAGTAGCTTAACAATCTGAAAAAATTTTTTTCTTTCATGAAATTCACAAAAAAATGTTTTTTCTTTAAAATAATCAAATTTTAATCGTTAATATCTTTCAAACAGTTAGATTTCGGAAAAAATCATTGTAGATCTTTTTTGGAGAGTTTTTCATTTCCTAAAAAATTAAAAAAAAATATATTTTTTTATGAATTTAAAAAAAAATTTAAAAAAAAACTCATAAAAAAAATATTTTTAAAAAAATTAAAAAACAAAATTTTAAATTTTTTGATAAGACAAAAATAAAAACCCGTTAGGCGGAAGACCTTCTCGATACAATTAAGAGCTTATAACTCGATAGCCTTTCTTACAGCTGACCATCAACCAATTTTCCAGTGGACCAACCGAAAGAAAATTTCAAATTTTTTATTATCCACCCTAATATACACACAGCAGTTCGCTAGCGCAGCGCAAAAACTATGCCGCTACGCTTAAATATTAATGAATTTAATTAATTACACACCTGCGTTTCCGCCTTGGAAGTTTTTCCACCTCAGGCTACACACACATGACAGATCACGTCTGCCTACCCGCCACACACTGACACAAACACTTTTTGCGGCATACAACACATGCCACCACTTTCAACTCTTATACTCAACATCTACCTTGCCATTTACACACACATACACACACGCACAGCTCAATTAGGCTTTCAGTGGGCGGGGTGAAGTGGCATATCATTTATGTACGCGTCTTTGCGACCTCAACTTATACAGCAGCATATCTGTAACCGCAATCAAATCTTGTAGCAGCCTTACGCGCATTAGTCTTACCCACAAGTTTATATGCCGCCGCACTCCTTCACCTTTTTTGGTCTTTCCTCCTCGTCGTCTTCATGCCACTAATTTATCATGTTGCTGCTTTGAGTGGCATATGTTGCCTATTTATTTGCTTTGATTGGGTTAGCTCAGGTTAAATGCTACGTTGTAGCCTTTAATTTTTTCTTTGAAGGAGCGTGCATGTGATTGAGTAAGATTTTTGCTATGCTGTACTTTGCTTTACTTTGCTTGCTTTTACTTATCTTTTTGCTTGTGCGTGCTCGTTTTTGCTTTTCGTTTATATCATTTTCACTTTTAGCATTTAATTGATGGTGGCTAATTAATGCTAACTGTAATATTTTGCAGCGTAAGGACTTTAGTGGTGATTACAGGCGTTTGCTTTCAGATCAAGGTGGTTGCAAAGATAGCGAGAGTCAAGAGACAGCAACTGTGATCTAAAATATTTCTCTAAGAAAACGAGAGTGATAAGCAAATTATTGTCCTCAGTATCGAGTAATTTTAAATTTTCTCAATTTAAAGCATATCGGGCCAACGTAATCGAAGTAAATTTCCAAGAAAATTTTTGTGGGAACGAAAATATAAAAGCATTTATAGTCATATAGATGAATACTTGCTTTAAACTTATTTTATTGCCATATTAGGATTTAGTGGGGTATGAAATATTCAAAGCTTTGCCTACTTTTGAGCTGCTTTCAAAATTGAAGTACAAAATATTAAAAATGCTGCCTACTTTTAGGCTATTAGCTCAGAACTATAGTATTACATGTTCAAAATGTTGCCTACATTTAGGATAATATCTCGAAAGTAGAGTATTAACTGTTTCTAACGTTACCTACATTTGAGCTATTAGAACAGATAGCAGATATGAATATATTTATAGTTATGGAGATGAACACCTGCTTTGAACTTATTTTATAGCCATATTAGGACTTAGTAGATTACTAAATATTCAAAATGTTGCCTACTTATAGGCTATTAGCTCAAAACGATAGTATCATATGTTAAAAATTTTTTCAAAATTAGAATAATAAGTATTAAAAATTTTGCCTACATTTAGGCTAATAACTCGAAAGTAAAGTATTATTCGTTCATAATGTTGCCTACATTTGGGCTATTTGACCAAAATCTTTTGTAGTTTGTAAATCCATGGTAATCATGTATTATCTTTTATGCAGCAATAGTAATAACTTATTAATGAGTTTTGAGTTTCTAAAAATTTCACTTAGTAAAAAGTTATAATTTCAAAATGAGAAAGTTATGCAAAAATTGCGCCGCAAAGTAGGCTATGAATAATTTGTATTACACTAGGGTAGCTTTAAATATTTTCTCTATTTAGTCGGAGTAAATTTCATTCGCAATTTTGAGAAAATGAATATATGGTTATACAAATATAGATATGTAAACCTGCTGCGGTCTTATTTTAAAATCAAATTAGGACTCAGTAATTATTAATCCTCCAAACGTTGTCTGCAATTTGGTTATTAACTCAAAACTAGAGTATCAGGTGTTCCAAATATGACCTGCATTTGAGCTGTATTTAATGTTTGAGAATATTTAATGTTCACAACGTTGCCTACATTTGGGGTATTAGCTCAAGATATTTTTTATCACAGAAATCCGTGATAATCATGTACTATCTTATGTTTATCAATGTTGCTACTTTATGAGTGAGTTTTGAGTTTCTAAAAATATAACTTAGCAAAAAGTAATAATTTCATAATGAGAAAGTTATGCAAAAATTGCGCCGCAAGATGGGCTATGAATAAATTGTATTGCAGCAATAAACGTCAACAGTTCGAAAAATTGGCATAAGGCTGGGATAATGCTGCTGGCATTATTTTTGAATTACAAAAAAATATATAAAAATTATTAATTTAAATTAAAAAAAAATAAAATTAAATAAATTAAATTTACAGTAATTATTTTTATGGACGAAATTTTGAATGGAGAAACTTAATACTCTAGTTTAATTATAAAAATAATTAAGAAAATTTAAAATTAAATAAATTATATTTAAAAAAACTATTTTTTGTTGATTTTTCAAAACAAGTTCAATATAGATAACCATTCCAGTCCGTTTTTACCCAAAACGGTAGCCGCATATAGCCACTGAATACCCGAAACTGATTTATTCTTCAAGTAAAAATTAATTTCCAACATATTTTTTACTTCTGAAATCACCAATTGCATAACCCTTTATAGCCGCTACTAGGCTTTCATTGAACATTTAATTGAATTCCATGTGCGAGCATATCGAATTTGCATTAACCTAAATTCAGTTTCTAATTGAAATATTGATGCGTATGTATGTGCGTTTGTGTGGCGTAATATGATATGCAAGGAATTTCGCTGCGAGTGCCATTACATTGGGAATAAGTAACATGGCGCCCGAGGCGTATAATTAACATATACTATATGTATAGCTGAGTATAATATAGAAATAACGGTATGCCAATATTCAGCAACATGATATGCATATGTATATACACAAATATGTATGTGTTTGAAAAGTATACCAATTTAAGCCTAACATGCCACTTTAAATAAATATTTAATAGCGATATGGCAACCTAGTTGCTTAGAGAGAGAGAGTTTGGCTGTTAAATAACGCAGAGATTTTGTCGGAACATTTTTTGTTATAGTTGAAGTATATATCGTCACCTAAAATGCAAAACAGCGTATCAACAAAAAAGTGCTGTCGGTTATAATAACCAATATGTAATCATTTTATAACAAATATGTAACCATTTTATAACCATTATATAACCATTTTATAACCAATATATAACCATTTTATAACCAATATATAACTAGTTTATAACCGAAGCTCAAATTTTGTTCCAAAATGAGTGGTTTCTATTATGTCGTTTTTCCTTCGCCTGCAAACTCATGAAAAGTGATGTTACGTTATTTTGTACTCTAGGTGACGATATGTACATACTTATTTCAAACAATGTACATAACGATTTATTTGATATTTTTTCGTCTTAAAACAAAACTCTGTTAAACAGATTGAAATTTTTTGAACTCTGGGACTTAGTTCCTGCGTCCAACATTCTTTAGGCTATCAACGGGTTCGAATAATTTGCAAACTCTCATAATTAATTGTTAATATGACAACTTGAGTGCCATAAACTCACTTTATAAAGCGCTACTCTTTCATTACGGTTCTCAATATCACACTCTCATCGAAGCTTTGCTCAAATATTCTAATTTTTCTCGATACCAAATCCATTACCAATCTCAAATACCCTTCTGACCTATTCACTGTCATCTTCACTTAATCATCAACAATAAAAAATCGCATGCAATACCATTAATGAACTGCAGCCACATGCAACAAATGGCTGATATGGCCAAACGGCAGTGAAATTGCGCCTATAAATATGTGTCCTGCGGGCGTTGCCTGCTCTTAGCATATGAAAAATAGTGTATTTAGCCAGCACTCAGTACGCCATAAATAGCAAATAGCGTTATGCCTAACGTTGAACAATTAAATGACACTAAAATGCAAAAGCGATTAACAACAACAACAACGCAAATGACCGACAGACCTGTTAATGTGTCGAAAGTGTGAAGTGTCTGTCAATAAGTTTTTGCATTTTATGACACTTTGACTAATAGGCAGCAAACGAATGACACCCATGCTTTTGCTAGCCAGCGTAATTATCAACGCTCTCTCTCTTTCTCTCTCATTTCGATGATTGTATGTAGTGTTAATGCGCGTGATTGTCGCTGTAATTAATTGCTCGGTCACACAAATTGTGTGCTATGAAAATATAAATGCATTTTAGCATGAATATTTGGGTGTTAAGTAGAAATTTTGTTGAAGTGAGTAATAATTGGTGGTTGTTGGCTTTTATGGAGTAGTACTCAGTGGCTGATAAAGGACCATTTCGTTTGAGCACTTTCAGCAGGCTTAAGTGGGTTGTGTTACTTAAGAAATATGCTGGATATATGTGCATATACACTTCACATATACAAAAGCTTTCTTAAAAGAACTTGATTTCGATCATGCAGCTTGCATGGTGGCTATATGCTATTGAGGTCCGATCTGAGCAATTTCTTCCGAGATTGTACCGTTATCCTAAGCAATAACTTACATCAAATTTCGTGAAAATATCTTGTTAAATAAAACAGTTTTTCATACCACCACTCGTTTTCGAACGTTCAGTTTGTATGACAGCTATATGCTATAGCAATTCGATCTAAAAAATTTCTTCGTAAATTATAGCCTTGCTTTAGATAATGACCCTCACCAAAGTTTAAGCGGATATCTCGTCAAATGTAACAGTTTTCCATACAAGCACTTAAATCCGAACGTTCAGTTTGTATGGCAGCTATATTCTATAGGGATCCGATAAAAATGATTTCTTCACAAATTACACTATTGCCTTAGAGAATAGCTCACGCCAAGTTTCATAAAGATACCTCATCAAATGTAAAAGTTTTCCATACAAGCACTTAAATCCGAACGTTCAGTTTGTATGGCAACTATATGTTATAGTAGTCCGATTTGAGAAAAGTTTTCAGAGGTTGCAACATTCCTTAAAAAAATAATCCACACCAAATTTTGTATAGATATCTCGTCAAATGTAAAAGTTTTCCATACAAGCATTTAATTCCGAAGGTTCTGCTTGTATGGCAGCATAGATCCGATATTGGCGGTTCCAACAAATGAGTATCCATAAAGAAAGAACGTGAGCGAAATATTACATCGATATCTCAAAAATGTACCCCACTTTATAATTTTTGACTCGAAAGAAATTTAATTTAAGCATTCTACGCATTTTCTTTAAATTTTTTCAGAAAAATGCTTAAAATTGACATCATTATAGCTATAATAATTATAGCAACTCAAGCCGGTAATTCTTTGAATCAAGCAAAGCCATTCAGCCGCTTTACAGTCTACTGCGTTCATTGTGCATTTTGCCAAACAATAGAGACAGACAGCAAGCGCGCATCTTCAAGTTGAGAAAGGTTAGATAGCAGCAAGAGAATAGCAAGAAAATGCAAGAAATAACAAGGTAAGCGTCTAAAAGTAGAAACGAAAGTGTTCTAAAGAAAAATAATTGAGAAGAACGTTGCACGTGGTCTGGGCTGAGGCGAGAAGAATTCTGGTCATGGTCAACGTAAAGGCAAGAAAAAATTTTAGGGAAATATTCTTCTTCTTCTTTATTTGGCAATGACTAGAGGTTGAAAAGTTGAAAAATATTAAGTTTGATATTAAAAAATTCAAATTTATTAGTTTAAAATTTTTCGAAAATCTCAAAATAAATTTCTCAAAAGTTTTTGAATATTCGAAAATCTTCAACATTTTTGAAAATTCGAGAATCTGAAGAAAAAATTTCTCAAAAATAAGTTTTATCTGCTATAAAATAATACTTTCAAAAATCTCAAAAATTTATTAGTTCAGAAATTTTTGAAAATCTCTAAATAAATAATTCAAATGTTTTGGAATATTCGAAAATTTTTGAAAATTCGAGCATCAGAAAAAAAAATTCTCATAAATGCGTGTTATCTACTATAAAAAAAACTATTTTCGAAAATCTCAAAAATTTATTAATTCAAAAATTTTCGAGAATCTCAGAAAACAATTTCTCAAAAATGTTTGAATATTCGAAAAACTCTGAAATGTTCGAAAATTCGACAATCTGAAAAAAAATTGTTCAAATATGAGTTTTACCTACTATAAAAAAACTATTTTCAAAAATCTCAAAAATTTATTAGTTCAAAAATTTTCGTAAATCTCAAAAAAAAATTTCTAAAATTTTGTAATATTCGAAAATCTTAAAAATTAAAAAAAAAAGTTTAATAAAGTGAATAACAATTTGGGTAAAAAAATGTTTATGCGAAGTTATTAAAAAAAGAATAATATATACAAAAAAAATTTTAAGTTTCAGAAATTTACTAAAAACTTTAAAAAAACTTTACAAATCCTTTTTATACAAAGCAAAAAAAAAACCTCATAAAGAAATGTACCAAGTTTTCGGTGTTAATTAAATTCGCGCCTAATTAGCTCGAATCCGCCGACGACCGCAGGCTAACAATGTCCGAAAGGGTGTCGGCGAGAGTGAGCGGCCGTCAGCAAAGGCTAAAATGAGCACCGAATGAGCTTGTGGGCAAAGGGTGCAGAAAAACTCAGACAACCTTTATGAAAGCGCTACTCGCCACTGAATGCAAGCCATAAAATGATGTTTGACGAAAGCGGGCGCATCGTGCGAGGTACAAGACAGCTGGAAAAGCGGGACGAAAAGGAAGCTTCTGGGTTTTGTAGGCACACAACAGACCACGCGTTTACAAACTAAGCAACTGGATAATAGATTAATGAAATACTTGTATACACAGTTAGGTTGATGTTGGGTTTCTTAGTCGGCGCTTTTTTTTTGCATACTTTTCAGCGCAAGTTGGCAGGACGTGCGCCATAATTGGGATAATGAGTAAAATGAATTAATTGTAGTGAAAGTTTTAAATTAGCCAACAGGCAATGAAAAATTATGATGGATTCAAATTTGCGGCAAATGTAAGCAAATATTTTGTTAAAGACTTTGCGAAAGCGGAGTTAATGGGTAAAGGAAATAAAAGGAGAATAAGTAATAAATAGAAAGCAGAATGAAAGTAAGCAGAAGATTGGTAAACAGGCAGTATAAGCAAAAATTAAAGTGGGCCTAAACATGTTTTGAGAAGAAGTGTGCTTATAAGTCGGAACCGTTGTCAATGGATAACTCTAGCATATAGCTGCCATACAAACTGACCGAATAAAATCAAGTTCTTGTATGAAAAACTTTTCTAATTGTAAAGATATCTTGACAAAATTTTACATATTTTATTTTCTTAGCTAACTCTCTCTTATATGGTAAGAAATTGTTCCAATCGGACTGCTTTAGCTTATAGCTGCCATACAAACTGGCCGCTTAAAATTAAGTTCTTATATGGAAGGCTTTCTTATTTGTTGAAATATCTGCACCAAATTCGGTGTATATCATTCTCCAAAAAAGGACTATAATCTCTGAAGATATTGTTCAGATAAAGCTACTATAGCATATAGCTGCCATACAAACTGACCGATTGAAATCAAATTTTTGTATGGAAAGCTTTCTTATTTGTCAAGATATCTACAAGAAATTCGGTACATAATATTTTCATAATAAGTACTATAACTCATGCAGATATTATTCAGATCGGACCACTATAGAATGTAGCTGTCATACAAACTGACCAACCCAAATCAAGACCAAAATCTTTTATACCCTTTTATGTTATAATAAATTGGTCTGTGGAATGTATTTTAGCTTTGCTACAACCGAAGTTAACGGTTTCTCATATTTTTATTTAGAAAATGGTCATATTAAATCCTTGGATATTAAAAATTATTTTACAACCTTCTCAGCCCCAGCCTATGCAACGATTAAGGCCAACCAGCAAATCCAAAAGCGATGGAAGCTTCATCACATTACAACGTTGCTGTCACTTTCGTCGGTACAGAGCTTTGTTATTATACTTTTGACTTTATATCGAGTCTTTACTAACATATATATATATATATATGTGTACGTATGTATATATATAACCTATAAACTTTTTTACAATTATCGCATACGAAGAAGATTTCAAATCAACAACTTAAAACCACTCACACTACTTTCTTTTCTCATAGCTTGCTTAGTATGAAATCTTAGTCCAATTCTTATAACACTCCCACCAACTTTTGCTCACCGCAACCTGCTTATCAGCCGCATTTTCAATAACGCAAATTAAATATTTACTTTCATGCAGCAGAGCTTGAGTAGCACAAAAGGAAACTTGTTGAATTTTCAGCATTTAATAATGCTAGATAATTTAGTTGCTAAATGCGTGAGTGTGTGTGTGCGCTACATGACTTTCAAATGCAGGCAAGCGCAAGTAAATACACGCATACACACAAACAAACTTGTAATATTTAACTAAAATCAAGCGCTGGCTGGACTGCAGCGGCAATAACAACATGTCCAAGCCTTCATAAACAGATGTGTGTGTGTGGCACTCATATATTCACGCACATGCCACATTTATTTATTTACCAGTTCATTTGTTTGTTTACAAACTTTATAAATGTGTGTGTATTTGCTCGCCCATTTATACATACATAAATGCAGAGCTAACCAAACACGCACACACTAACACACTCAAACACAGGCAAGCGTGGAAATTTATGTTGGCGCACAGAGAAATTTTCATATTTGTAAATAAATTTATTGATAGTTGCTCGGCAGATAAACAACATTTTGTATGCATTTACACTGCTTAGGTTAATTAAACAAATGGCTTTTGTTGTGCCACAAATCGTGTGCTGACCGACTCTGTGTGTGTGTGTGGCTGAGTGTGCTGGCGCATTTACTGACCAGTGGCTTAGCTCTATGTAAATATTAGAAAATTTCAACTCGACTAATATTCAAAGTGTCTCTGCTCATCGGCTGATTCAATATGATAATAATGTGTGGCACACGATATGATTTTTTGGTTTGTGCAACTTAAAACGCCACACAACCATAATTTATGTAATTTATAATTTAATATATGCTTAGTTGCCGTTATTTGTGTGCGCAGCGATACAATTGTTTTGCGCAAAATGCAATTTATCAAATATTACTGAGGCAATATGGCGCTGCCATGAAACAGACACACACACACATACTTCTTGCCACTTGTTTGTATATTTTAGCCGACCATTGTCATTGGCTTTTGTGTTTAGCATTCGAGATTTTTCGATAATTTCGCTTAGTCTTGTTGTATATATGCGTTTTTAAGCGAGTCATGCATTATTTAGTTCACAATATAAACCGGTTATTAAACAAATATATTCTTGCTGCCACTGTCGGTAGAGGAAAAGTCACTAAGCAGCTAGCAGCGCAACCACAAACAGTTTGATAAAGGTTTCGCCAAAGTGTTTGCTTTAATTGAATGGAAATTTTATTAAGAAACCATATTGAAGGATTATTTTTGTTAAAAAAAAAGAAATCAAACTACCAGAGATATGCCTTTTTTACCTTTTGCTTTCATTCAAATCATTTCCTTAATTACTTTATTTGTGCAATTATTTGATTTGCCTCAATTCTTAGATATTATATTTTCTTAACTCTTTCAATCAAGTCACTTTCCCAAATCTTGTGCAATTATTTAATTTGAATACATTTTTAGACATGAAAAAATTTTGTTAATTTTTTCAGGAATTCGTAGATTTACTACTAGCATAATAAAAGCAGAAAGTATTTTTTTCGCAACTTGAAATTTTTACTCATTTCACTCCTTCAGAACATTCATCATTCTCTGATTCTCTAAATTGCTAAGCGATCTTTTAATTTTCATTTTATGATTTCATTTTATATTTTTCATCTATTTTTTTAAATTTTGTTTCAATTAACGCAATTTAAGAATTGTGCTTAATTTTCTTAATTAGTTGATTTCACTCAATTAATAAATTGTACTAATACACTAATACAATTTATTAAGTAAAATTTATTTTTCATTCTACTGTTTTTTTTTAAATCGTTAACTGTTTTTCCTAATTATTTCGTATCACTCAATTAATAAATTGCACTATTTATTAGGTAACATTTATGTTTCATTCTGCAGTTTTTTAAAAATCGTGAACTATTTTTCTTAATTATTTCATTTCACTCAATTAATATTAATTATCCCAAAAGTACTCGTTTAGAGAAATTCTTTCGCGATGTGGTAATCTTTTTAACAATTTTCGACGACTTTTCTTAATTACTGCATTTCACTCAATTAAAAAATTACACTAAAGTTACTAATTTAGTAAAAATTAAAAAATTATTTTTTAATTCTAAAATTACTAATTTGGTAAAAATTAAAAAATTATTTTTTAATTCTA
Source organism: Bactrocera neohumeralis (assembly GCF_024586455.1). Taxonomy (NCBI): domain Eukaryota; kingdom Metazoa; phylum Arthropoda; class Insecta; order Diptera; family Tephritidae; genus Bactrocera; species Bactrocera neohumeralis. The sequence goes on along the minus strand of NC_065923.1, from coordinate 72,518,739 downwards.
AAGTTACATATTTAGTAAAAATTAAAAAATGATTTTTTAATTCTTTCAAAATTTTTATCGAAATATTTCTTAATTATTTAATTTCGTGACGTAATTTTTAAATTACGACGATTTCAATTACTCATTTCACTCAATTAAAAAGTACTCGTTAAGTTACTAATTTAGTCTAAAAAATTAAGAAATTATTTTTTTAATTCTAAAAGTTACTAATTTAGTAAAAAATAAAAAAATGATTTTTTTAGATCTTTCAAAATTTTCGAATACATTTCTTAATTATTTAATTTCACTTAATTAAAAAATTAGAAAAACAAATTATTTCACTTCACTCAATTAATGTTAATTATCCCAAAAGTGCTCGTTTAGTGAAATTCGTTCGTGATGTGATAATCTTTTTAATAATTTTCGATGACTTTTCTTAATTACTGCATTTCACTCAATTAAAAAATTATACTAAAGTTACTAATTTAGTGAAATTGTAACTGGACTCAATGATTTCTTAATTCTTTCAAAAATTTTCAAATACATTCCTTAATTATCTCATTTCACTTAATTACAAATTATATTATAAAAATTTATTAATTTAGTGAAATTTTCATTGAATTCTGTGATTTCTCAATAATTTTCCACTACATATCTTAATTATTCCATTTCACCCAATTAATATAAATTTCCCTAAAATTACTCCTTCAGTGCAATTTACTTTTGATGTTTTAATTTTTTTTATAATTTTCAACGACTTTTAATTGTTATAAATATATATATATATATATACATATATATAAAATCATACGTTTCCTGAAATTTCCGTTTGTTTCAGTGATTTCTTAATAATTTTTACCACCCTTCTTAATTTGTTAATTTTGCTCAATTAAAGAAGCCGAATGCTTGCACTTTTAACATAATGCGAGCAATGTTCAAAATTCGGTCGATATGATCGCCCAACAGAGTTGGTACTTCGAGCAACCATGGATCTTTTTTACATCACGTTTACTCCAGTGGAGTATCGAAAGAAAACTGAATGAGTCCATACGCCATCGGCGGCAACAATGAAGCTGTACCTATGCACTTTCTGGAAGATTTTGATGCAAAGTTTTTGGTTTTCGGACTTACAAAATCGAACTTGTATAAGAATTGAAGCCGAACGACGATCAAACGCATCGCACGTTTGGTTTAGGGGTCCAAAACGAGACTTATTCCGACTTAGAAAAATTTTGTTTAGCGATGAAAATCGCATTTGGTTCAATAGGTACTTTAGAAAATAATCTTTTTTGCGTTTGGGGTGTTAATAATCCACAAGCCATTATTGAAATTGTCTTCGAAAAGTTACTGTATCTTCTGCTCTATAGGCAGAAGGTATCATTGGTTCATATTTCTTCAAAATTGCAAAATGTTTTAGACAATGGCGGACCCACAGAGCCATGATTATTCTATGATTACTGATACTTACTTATTAACTGTATTGGAGGATGTTGATTTAAACGAGCTTTGATTCCAATAAGACCGCGCTACATGCCATATAGCCAACGAAGCAATCAGTTTATAGAAGAAAACTTTTGGTGCGCGCATTATCTCGCGTCGTGGGTCTGAGATGTGGCTGCCAAGTGCAAAAAATTCCATAAATTTGGGACTATTTTTGGTGTGGTTATGTGAAGCGTCTTAGCTACAGAGTTAAATCCGAGACAATTGGTGAAATATTTTTTCTACGAAGTAAACCTGAGACTACGGGCGCTTTGGAAGAGAACATATAGCGTATTATTGCTGATATGCAGCACCAATTGGAGCAGAAAGCGGTCGGAAATTGCAATTTTCGGCTTGTATGTGTTCAGGTCAATCGCTGCTGACACTTCAGTCAGTCTTAAAACATAATTGCGAACCATTATCTTTATAATAATTTCAAACTCTTGGCCATAATATGATAATTATGCGCGTTTTGTTTCTTCTTGAAAATCGCAGGCCTACAAACATATCCTTTATATCAACGGCTTAAGTCAAATTATGAAGAAATTGTCCCTTTGAACCAGACGAGCAGCGATTTTTAAGGCTGCAAAAATATACTTCAACAGAAAGAGGTCTCGTGATGGGTTTCTGATTTCTTTTATTTCGTCTAACTATTGTAGACATTCAACTAGCACTCAGTATCCTTTAACCATACTTCAAAATGGTTCGAAACATGTGTTATCAAACCTCTTTGAAAAATAAGTTTTCCTCGATTTCAAAACGCAATTATAGGCTTTCCACTAACACTCTTTATCCATTACCACTCAGCATCCTTAGCGAAACGCAATTGTAGACTTTCTGCTACCACTCAGCATTCTTACCGAAACTGATTTTCTCAAAACTTTTTTCAAAACGTAAAGAACTGGTCGGTTATACGATAAATAGCCGCTTTAGCAACCAAACGGTACCTGACAAAATAGTATATGGTTTGAAACCTGTGTTATCCAAGTTCCAAACCTTTTTGAGAAATTAGTTTTCTCCGCTTTCAGCAGACTCAAAACAATAATGAAATTAAAGCCAAAAATCACACAAAAAAACCAACAGAAAGAGTTTATGACTTTTTTGTAATCAGCTTACTGTACTGCTGCGCGTGCTCCAACGTTAACAAAGCGATAATACAACAACAGCAGTTATCTAATTTTGAAGCAAAGTTCCGCAACAGCAAAAAATAAAACTTGGTACGACAAAGTCACGTGCCAAACTATGCAATTCCGTTGTCAATTGAAAAATATTTTGTAACTAAAAACGCAGCTAACCATAACGGGGGGAGTCGCTTCCGAAGCACAAAATTATTGAATGCGAAATTTTAAGCATCATTACGTGACTTCAAGGAAATCAAGTATACAATGCATGCGAAACAAAATGCTAGAACGAAACCAAATGGCCAACCGAGTTAGCGTTTTTGAGGCAAGCAAAGTTTTTCATAATAGCAGCGGGGCGAGGGCAGACGGAGGTACGGAAAAAACTTCTGACTTTTATTTACTAATAACAATAATTGAAATTGGAAATTCTGTGGCAGCTTGAGGTCGAATTCCAACTAAAGTAACGCAGAACAAATGCGGACAAGGATCAACGAGATAAAAGCTTTGCAAAATGCAACAGACGAATGATGAATGCGCTGTGTGGGGTGGGAAGGGGGAGAGCGAGCTGGTGAGTGTGTGGGCGAGTGCGGTGCATTTGGTGAAAAGTTTTGTTATCTCAGCTGAAGCGTGCTGTAACCGAGATTTAGCAGGTGAGTGAAAAGTGAAAAAAAGTTTCAAAAGTTTAGCAGAAACAGGTAAAAAGGCATCGAGAAAAAGCATACAAATAACATGATGTTGTTGATTGCATGCGGTGCAATGCATCACATCAGCATATATGGTATTGAAAACAAGCTGCTTTAAATTTGTACACAAAAAAATTGCATGTGGAAAATTTTAAACTTTGAACATATGGCAAGATTAGCGCGATGAGGAGGTTGGAGTACAGAAAAGGTCCGTTATACGAGAAAACATAAAACTGTAACAAGAAAGAATCAAAGCGGCGATGCGGTTTCAAAAATATTAAAAAATGGGCGTGGTTCCATCCCATACTAGCTTTAGTTTGAATAAAACTTAAATTATTAAAGTTAGGAATACCAGATTTGAAGTACCTTTATACCATTGTGTGAAAACCAGTTAAATCGGATAAAAGCCACGTCCACTTTGTATATACCAGACAGTTTCAAAACTTCAAGAAATTTGACAGCTTCTTCTTCTTTATAGGCGTAGAGACTGCTTAGCCATGAGTCGAAGTTCACGCAACTGATCGCACAAAGTCAGGACCTTCTATGGAAAACATTTTTATTTGAAAAGATATCTTCATGAAATTTGGCATAGATTTTTGGCACGCGCAAAGATACAATCTCTGAAGAAATCGTTAAAAACGGACTATTATATCATATAGCTGCCATACAAACTGAACGCTCAAACTCAAGACTTTGTATAGAGAACGCTTTTAGTTCACGAGATATCTGCATGAAATTTGGTACGGATTACTAATCGAGACAATGATGCAATCTCTGAAGAAATCGTTGAGATCGGGCTACTATAACATATAGTTGTCATACAAATCTAAGAATCAAACTCAAGTTCTTGTATAGAAAACTTTTTTATTTGAAGAGATATCTTCATGAAGTTAAACACAGATTCTTGACCAAAGCAACGCTATAATTTGTTAAGAAATGGTTGAGATCGGGATACTATAGCATATAGTTATCATACAAACTGATCGAACGAACTCAAAGCTTTGTATGGAAAACTTTTTTATTTGACGAGATATCTTCATAAAATTTGGCATGATTTACTTGCCCAGACAACGGTACAACCTTTGAAGAAATCTTTGAGATCGGACTAATATAGCATATAGTTGCCATACAAACTGAGGAATCGGAATGAAATGCTTGTAAGGAAAACTTTCTGATTTGACGAAATTTGGCATGGATTACTTGCCAAGGCAAGAGTATAATCTCTGAAGAAATTGTAGAGATCCAATTATTATTGTATATAGCTGTCACACAAACAAAACGATCAATGCAAGACCTGATATGGAAATCTTTTTCATATATAGTGCTCTTGATATCGGAAAACTTTGATGCAGTAATGGTCAAGGTTTGTTCAGATCTAACCCAATAATCCATATAACGGTTGCAAGAACCCCAATCCAACAGATTGATTTCTTGTCATGTATTTATCTCATCTAATACATATATGACTTATCGACCTCAATGTAAGCGCTTACCAAGTTAACAATATTTAAAGGTTTTCAGTAATTTTTTTCTTTTAAAAGTTTTTTATTTCAGTAGCTTTTTTGCTTTGAAAAAGGTTCTTAGACATCTCAGAAATAACATTCCATTATGAGCGCATACAGCAAACCAATCGGCGGTAGAGTGCAGGCGAAGTCAGGTATTTGCAGTCAGCAATGGCAGTAATTGAAAATTCTTGTGTGGGAAACTTGCTGCCTTCGCGCTTAATCTCGCACAACAATTGCCAACAAATCGCCAATGAATAGTGACATTTTTGCCAACTCAACTTTCTTACAATGACTCAATGAGCGGCTTTATTAACATTTTTCACGATTTTCCTGTCGTTGCCTACTTTTTGTTATTTTACTGATTTTATTTTTTTACTTTTACTACTTTTATTTGTGTCATTTCTATCTTCTTTTTTGTCTTCATTTCTATTTTTTTCTCTTCATTTCTACTTTTTCATCTAACTTTTTTCTGTTTTTATTTCAACCATTATTTTTGCTTCTTACCTGTAAGCAGGCACCTTCGCAGCTAGAGCGCCAAGAAATGGCGAAATTACTCATAAAAGCGCGGCTAAGCAAGCAATGAAATGCGACGATGCGCGCAGATAAGTTCAGGCCGTAGCAAATATCTTAGGCTGCAAAGTTTTTGCGATTACTCGGCGCATTCTAACGGTTATTGATGGAACTTTGTGCGCTAAACTTTTTGCAGGCTTCACTTTAACAACAACCACAGGCGACAGGCAATAAAGTGGACAATAATAATAAGCGCGCTGGGGCAAGCAGGTAATAATATGCAACAAATAAAACAGTAATGAAAGCGGCGAAAAAGTTGTGTGGAAAAAATGCTGAAAAATCGCAAGTGACTAGCTTGGGGACAGCGGCCTGTGTATAGCAAGCCACCCAACCGCTTGGCGGCGTTTGAAGCCGCCTCGCCTCCACCGTGTGACCTGCTAATTCACAGGTAACTTCTAAACGCAATTTCCTAAACGACAGTTATTGCTTTAAACTCATTTAGCGTTTTGTTAGCTGAAAGTTTGCGAAGTAAAAACTTTTCGCATTCACTTAAAAGGCACCCTACAACTTGCACACCCACACACATAGTACATTTACAGCTTTTCTTCGAATGCTCGTTTTAACTTTTATTGCCATTTTTGTTGCCACAAAAGGAAAAAACCCGATATGCGTCCAAACTTCAACTCTAACTCGCATCAATTTCAGTTTGTTTGGACGCCACCGAAAATTAAGAAAAAAAAAATTTTTTTTTTTGAAATAAAAATAATATGTTCAAAAATTAATTCAAGCTTGTACCTTTAAAGTTTGCACATTAAATGTTAAAAGCACTTCAGTGGCATATTTATTTCGTTAGTATTTGTGTTTTTATTTGTGCTTTCATTCGCATTGCCAGCAACCCTTGGCGCAGACACTGTGCACCCACCAAAACGACAGGGCATTGCTCTGCATTGAAATTCGTTTGCGAAAATTCAAATTCAGCTGCTAATGTGCTTTCAAGCCTGCCACACACACACACACGCATGCACACGCAAACACATGCACGCAGAAACAAGTGGTTGGCAACGCACAACTCTCATATATGCCTCTCCTTCCACACAACCCAAGCAATAATCAAATGTGTTGGTGTTAGTGTTTGTGTTGTTGCTATTTGTGCTTGTGCTTGTAAAAGTTTGCCACAAAAAAGTTTTTCAATTAATTTACATTCGAATAATGTGACATCAATGTGCATAAGTAAGTATGCGTAGTTTGCTGAATTTTAGTGAGATAGAAGTGCCGACTTTGCTGAAGTACCTGTTTGCATGCGTCGAGCACGCCAGTGCAGGAAGGAAAGCGTTGTGGAGCAAAAATGTCACTTTTGTGGCAGTTTGTTGCAGTTGCCACAACGTCGCTGTGCGGTGTGGGGTTGTTAGTGCTGGATGTCGGAAGTTTGACGACAATAGATTTAGTTATTAACAGGTTTTATCTCATGCCAATACCATAAAAATTAAATATTTTGCAGCGCTGAGGTGTTGTAGGAGAGAAAGGTGAAAGATTTAACCCTTAGAATTTGAAGCTTTAAGTAAGATTAGTTTACTTTGTTTGTTGTTGTTTAAGCATTCATATTAGTACGCTAAACAAAACAATACGAAACGTTAACTGCATCTGCAACGCAGCTCTGAAACTATGCACAAGTAAGCAATTTTCAATTCAAGCAAATCGGTTAGTTTGTCGGTTAGTTTGTCGGTTAGTTTATCGGTTAGTTTGTATGGCAGCTATATGCTATATTAGCCGGATCTGAAAAATTTTCTGGGAGATTGTACCATTGCCTTCAACAATAATCTGCAGAAAATTTCCTGCAACTATCTTCTCAAATAAAAAGTTTTCTATACAAGGCCTTGATTTTGAGTGTCAAATTGTATGACAGCTATATGCTATAGTTGTCCGATCTGCACATTTTGTACAGAGCTTAAACCTTTCCCTATGGTAATAATCCAAACCAAATTTTTTCGAGGTATCTTGTCAATTAAAAAAGTTTTCCGTTCAAGAACTTGCCTTTAAATGATCACTTTGTATGGCAGCTATAAGAAATAGTTATCGGATATAAAAAATGTTTTCAGATATTATAGCAAAACTTAAGGTAATAATTTGCGTTAAATTTCGTAACGATATCTTGTCAAATAAAATAGGTTCCCATATAAGGATTTGATTTTCAACGGTCAGTTTGTGTGGCAGTTATAAGTTATAGTAATCTGATCTAAACAATTTATCACTATATTGTAGGGTTGCCTTAAAAAATAATATCTACCAAATTTCGTGACGATATCTTGTCAAATAAACATTTTTTTCTTATATAAACATGATTTTATTCGTTCAGTTTGTACATATGGCAGCTAGTTATATGCAATAGTGGTCTGATCTGAATAATTTCTTCTCAGATTGTGGCCATGATTTTGATAATAAGTTATGTAAAATATTGTGAAGATATCTCGTCAATTGAAAAAGTTTTCCATATAAGATCTTCAGCTTGATCGTTCAGTTTGTATGACAGCTAAATGATGTAGTGGTTCGATGTCTGTGGTTTCGATAAATGAGAAGCTTCTTGATATTAATCATTTAAATATAGATTTTCTAGGGTCTCCGACGACTCCTTCCGGTCGGCAAGGTTATCTTTTAACCTTCAGGGTATAAATATCACAGAATTAACAGTAAATTTTCCACGAAAATCGGGTTTACGAAATCGGTTTGGCCTTCTTTTTTATAGCCAAGGACTGTCAACTCGACAAAATTGTTCAACATTATATCAGTTAAGTTTTCTGTCGCTACATAGTTAGTTAAAAGACTTTATAAAAGTACTAGTTTCGTAGAATGAGAGAGAGAGACCAAGGTAGGGAGAGAGACAGATTCTGTAAAATAAATATACATATGTTCTCTCACATTTTTCTCAAAACAACGTGAGTTTTAGCCCACGCTTCAAGTATAAAGATCGTTTGATTTTACAAGCATACATTTAAGCGTTAGGAAATTTATGCTGATATTTCATTCATTCAATACAGCGAACTTCTAATTCGCAGACGGTTAATATATCAATGGAAATATTTGCATATTTGCAAAAGGATTTTTACTTAATGTAATCAACTCCCAAAACTTTGTACGTTTTTTACTCGGAATGCGATTTTTAGAGTTCTTGAGAAATTTCTCTGAAATGGCTGGACCGATTGACTTAATCGAGTTAAATTTTGTAGCGGGCTTCTCAGGTATATTTGTTAGGTAATGATCGAAAATTTTGTTTACTAAGTAAGTAAGCTAAGCGAAAGTTTTATCAGAAAAAACAACTTATTTCTTTGCCTTCTTGTCAAAAATAAAGATTTTGACTAGCCCTTCAATCATTAGCGTTTTCATCTATCATGGTTGGTTTGGTTGGTTGAAAAGAGATGCATGTGAGCGCTAGACATCAGGCGGCCGCACTTAGGCCATCATTAGACCCATTGTGCTCCAGGGGGGTAACCAAATTAAGTACTTCGTACACTTGGTAAGAAACTTGATTCTTTTTCACTCCAGCTGCCCAATGGCTCTTAAGTTTGAGCTTTGGGAGCCGTGGAATACCTTTGGTCTCAAGCGGCTGAAGTTTGAGATTTCACATACTTAGATAACATTCCTACGACTAATCGGTATCTGCGCATGCTCTACATTCCAACGACCACACTTTTCCAATTTCTGAAGGTGAGATCTTAAGAGCAGGTGCCTTGTGATGATAATTACAATGTTATTAAGCTCTTGTGCTTAGAAGTAGGAGCCTTTTGGTCTGTCCACCAGCAAGAGACTTAGTATTGGCGCTATGGATTGTCTAAATTCTCGCTTGGCAATCTCCTAGAAGGCTTATGGAGATGACTGATTAGAACAGAAGCCAACTTAGCACCTTTTGTTATGACTACAATTTCGGCCTGAATGACTGAATTTAAGCCATTTAGTTTGTAGCTACCTTCTGTGTATAGATTATTACAGAATAAGTCAGCTACTGTACCTATTTCATCCTTTGATCCTTCGTTACGCCGTTAAAACTGTCCATCATGCCACCAATGGTCCGTTTTTTACTATTGTGGAATTAAAACATTGTGTTTTATTCCTTATGGGTCTCCTTTCTTGCTCGTATTGCCAATTTAGACTGAATTCATTAACAATTTCAAGTAATATGGCCTAAAATGATGAGGCGGCTGGCTATAAGCATTGCCTCATACTTCACTTGTGTATGTATTGGCCGGATATCAGGGATGATCTCCACAATCTTGGTTGAAGTAGTTTCCACCTCGCCCGTAATTCCAGTAATCAGGCCCGTTGCATCTGTTCCAGCGGTTTAATATGGCACTTTTTCGGTTTTTCATCCACCATACCATCGCACCATATATTAGTATGACGCGGTTGACAATTGTAAAGAGCCCATATACTACAAGTATATAGGGTCTTATGCCCTACTCTGGGCTCTTCTGCAAGAGTTGCAGATCCAAAGGGCTTTGGAAGCGCTGAACCAAAGCGAGAGAGGTGTCAGATGGGAGGAGTTGGTGAGGCATGCAAAGAGGTGACCAATGTCATGCAGAGACTCATTTCACGCAGAACATATATTGGATATGTCGGGGTCTTTTCAGGATAGGTAGGAGATTAACCTGCTACAGTATCCAGAACTCATTTTAAGCCAAAAAATATTCCTCCACTGAGAAACACCTTATCTTGGTGTGCTTAGTGAAGTTCGGCATTCACAAAAATTAAAATATCTTAAATTCTGTAAATGATCATAATTTTTATATTTTTATTAATTCAAATTCAGCGTCTTAATTTTTTGGTTTTCTCATTCCGGTTTTCTCAGTTAGAACCACGCTGTAGCTGATCCTTGAATCAGTTCAAAAAACCAATAAAATATTTTCTCGCACTTCTTTGCTTACTCCCAGCGCAACTGAAGAGCTTAGTGATTTTATGGCACAATATTTTGTCACCGAAACGAGAATGAGTAAAACCGGTTCATAGAGTTAGCAATACAGTGCTGTTGGTGTTGTTATATGTTGCCAGGCTACAATAACTGCCTGAACTAAGAGTAAGTTAGCCAAGCTGAAAACGCCACACTAAGCACGCAAGAGAACTATATACATACTTGTATATATATATATACGTATATAAACCTAGGATGGTATATGTGTGTGTTTGAGCTTATTTTTGCCAGCAAGCGAGAGCTGAGCGACCTGAATTCAGTTTTCTGTGACTCGAGCTCGTTGAAAAAGAAATACGTTCAAATGGTCCATTGTGGAGCATAAATCATTGAAGCTGACATCTCACCATTTTGCCATTTATGCGCGCCTAGATGTGTGTGTTTGTCGGTATGTGTTTGTATGTATGTCTGCTTTTTCGTACAATTTGCGTAAGCATCAGTGCCAACAACAACAAAGCTCCGAGCGCCAGCAAAGCAGTGGAAAGGCTGTGTGAAGCCTTGGTTAACTGGATAAAAAGTTAAAGATGTCGAATGAACTGTGTGGAGCGTGTATATATATGTATATAAATGTAAATATATATGTATGTAAATGTAAATATATGTGGTTGTGGCTGTGGGTGGTAGTGTGCAGTTGGCAAATCCGTAAGCATAAGATTGCTAAGCAAACTGATGGCATGTCTGGACAGCTATGGGAGTTTAACTAAGTCAATGTTGTTGCAGTTGTGCTGGCAGCAAGCTGTGTGTGTGTGTGAAGGCTGTGAACTAAAGTAAAATGCGCGCAGTGAGAGTGTGAAAGCTTAAATTGCACTAAGTATTTGTGGATGGGTAGGGAGTAAGGCAGCATTGGAGCTTGGCAGGCGAGTGAATGAGGCTAGTTGGCTACAGGAAAATAGCTAAGCGAGCGCACACAGAAAAAAAACACTCCCAACTGACCCACATAAATCATTTTGCAATTGAATGTGCAGCAACTATACACACATACACGGAAACACTCACATATATACACTTAAAATGCCTTCGCAGCGGCTATGGCTACAGAATTTTGTTGTTGCAACGCTTTGGCATCACATCAATTACCTAGAAAATAAACGCTTGCTTGGCGTGAAGAAGTTACAAAAGCCGTAAGAGACAAGCAAACGTAAAGTAAAATGTTAGAAGAAAAAACAGCCGTAAACAACATTGAGATTTGCTGCAAACCTTAGACCCTTACGCCTCTACATTAGGTTACGCATACGCACTGTTGGGCGTGTTTGTGTTTGCGCACTGATAACTGCCTAGTTTAGTGGTTATAGGAAGCAAACACTACCCACACACACACATATATATATAATTTTTTATGCACCTTAACACTTTCGCACACAAATTATGCTTAAATTTGTGCACTGAACCGTGAAGGGCATATAATTTATTTCCAACCAATGCAATGGTAATGGCCAACATAATGACCGGGCTATGGTTTGCGGTGCACAGCAGGCAAAAAACTAACGGAAACTGAAATAAAATAGCTTAGATATAATAGGAAACTATGCAAAAGGCAAAAGCGGCCTGTGCTGGACATTTCGGGTGACTGCCAGTAGGTCAAAAGTGCCAAATTCAACTAATACAAGTAGGCACACGGTTGGGCGCGCGGCGGCAGTCAGCGCACGCTTTGACGGTAATGAAGTTAAATGTGCGTTGAAAAGAGCGTTGAGGGATTCGAATTGATGGCGCACGCGGCAAGTGTGTGCACGCAAGTGGACCAAATGAGAACGAAAAGAGACTTCATACACACACATCCAACGCTATTGGCTTACATAAAGTTGTAGACATGCAGAGAAATGTCATTAAATGCTTGTGTTTGTATAAAAATGTAGTGATTCCCAGTCATCTGGTTAGAAGATGGTTGACAAGAAATGGTGCGTGGGGTCAACAGCTGGTGGGCGTTGCTGGATTGCGGCTTGTCATTGTAATTTATTAGCTGTTAGTTTACTTTAAAGCGGTACAGTGAGCACGTGGTTTGCTGATGCGGAAATTTGTTTGGCATAAATGACTGTGAAATTGAAGGGGTATATGGAACGGAAGAGGTTAGAGAGGGAATAGTGAATATTTAAGCAGGAATAAATGAAAGAAATATTTAAGAATTTTGATAGGAATGAAATGGAAAGAAACGGAATGGAATAAAATTAACTGAAATCGAAAGGAATGTAGTGAAATGGAGTGGAATAAAACGAAACATGAGATGAAAAAAATTAAATTAAATTAGAAATTAAATTAAACTATAAAAAACTAAATTAAAATAAATTAAACTAAATTAAATTAAATTGAATTGAATTGAGTTAGAATAAATTAAATTATATTATATTAAATTAAGTTAAATTTGATTAAATTGAACTAAATTAAATTAAATTAAATGAAGTTAAATTAAAATAAATTAAATCAAAGTAAATTAAATTATATTCAATTCAATTATTAAAAATATTAATTAAATTAAACGAAACTAAATTAAATTAAATTGAATTGATTTGAATTAAGTTAGCTTAAATTAAATTATATTATTATAAATTAAGTTAAATTTGATTAAATTGAATATATATTAAATTAAATTAAATGAAGCTAAATTAAATTAAATTAAAATAAATTAAATTAAACTAAACTAAATTGAATTAAATAAATAAAATAAAATAAATTAAATTAAATAAAACTAAATTAAATTATGTAAACTAATCGAAAATAAGTTAAATTAAAATAAATTAAATCAAAGAAAATTAAATTATATTCAATTCAATTATTAAAAATATTAATTAAATTAAACGAAACTAAAATAAATTAAATTAAATTAAAAATAAAAACTAAATTAAAATAAATTAAACAAAATGAAATTAAATCGAATTGAATTAAGTTAGATTAAATTAAATTATATTATTATAAATTAGTCAAATTAAATTAAACTAAGTTAAATTAAAATAAACTAAATCAAAGTAAATTAAATAATTAATAGTATTAATTAAATTAAACTTAACTAAAATAAATAAAATAAAATAAATTAAATCAAATTAAATTAAATTATGTAAACTAAACTAAAATAAGTTAAATTTAATTAAAATTAAATTAAATTAAATTGAATTAAGTTAAAAGTAAATTAAATTAGAAGGAATAAAATCAAAACAAATTTAATGGAATGAAGTTAAAGGAAACGGAGTGGAACGACATGAACTAAAATTGGACGGAACGTTAAGAAATACCATAAAATTAAATAAAAATAAAAATTGAACAAAATATAGAATAAAATGAAATAAAATGGAATAAAATAAAATAACGGTATGAAGTGAAACGAAATGGAATGCGATACAATTAAATGATACGGAATGAAATAAATTAAATTTAAATGAAACAAAATAAATAAAAGTTATATAGTATGGAATGAAATGGGATGAAATAAAGAATAAAATAGAATGGAATAAACTGAAATGAAATTAAACTAAACGAAATTGAGCTTAGTGGAATAAAATAAAATTAAAAGAGAACGGAATAGAATGAAATAAAATTGAGCGGAACGGAATAAAATGGAATGGGGTAGAATGAAATTTCAATTCAACTAAATTGAAGTTGAATTGGAAAAAAATTAAATTTAATTGAATGCAATGGAATGATATGGAATATGAAATGAAATGGAAAAGAACAAAAGTAACTTGGAATGGAAATGCAATGAAATGATATAGAACGGAATGAAATAGAATGAAAACGGAAACGAAATGAAATGAAAGAAACGAAATGAATGAAACAATATGGAACGGAATGAAATAGAACGAAAATGGAAACGAAATGAAATGAAACGAAACGGAATTAAATAAAAAAAATCGCTACAAAAAGTGCAGTGAAGAATAAAGTACCGAAAGGAATTGTTATAGGCTGACAAATATACATGCGTGAACAGAATGAAAATGGCACAATAGCACACCAAGACTGCAATATACATGTGGTATTGAAACGAAACAAAAGGGGTTAAAGTAGTGTAAAATTAAAGGAATTCGGTAAAATTATCTTAATATTAAGGACACAGAGGAACTAAGTAAGCTGGTACAAAGAAGTTAGACGTCCTGCTCTCTATGCTTGATCTAGCGAGTTCGTCCGACCAGAATATTCAAAGATGAACTCAAGCGGTTTAGTTTATTTTAAAAGAGAAATTTCATTGAAAGAACATATTATTAGCATATAAAAGGTGCATTTTTAGAAGTATGAAACTGTTATTTCAAAAAACTATAGAAAAATATATAAAATAATCAGAATTTTGGTCTTAAAATTTCCAAAATTCGAATTTGTACGGAACGGAAATAAATTTCGTCAATTGAAACTGTTTTCTTTGGCAGCTCTTGTATAGAAATTCATAGAAATTTGCCGGTTAAGCATAAATGTCAAGCACATGTGTCAATTTAACAACTGATTTGACAACCATCCCGGTAGGAAATGATATGCCTGGAAATAAAAATTCCACATAATGTTTAAAATGGTTTGCTTTTAAACAATTTTGCATTGATGACACACAATTTTTTACATAATATTATAATTTGATACTTGTTTAACAACTACCACAAATTTTAACCGAAAACTACTCAAAACTAAAATAACCTAACGAAAAGCATTTCTTGCTCTATTAAACTCAAAATGCATATACATTTAAGCGCCTTCACACACAGTATTTTAAGCAATCAAGCAACTTTTTCTTATTTTTAATAACTGCTGACCCAATTTGTCTCAATCAGAAAATAACTTTGCTTAAAAATAGCCGGCTAATCAAAGCACAACCAACATAGATCTCTCGAGTAAACAACATATTTGCGATATTTTGATGAGTGACTGCAAAAACGAAAGAAAAACTCAAGTTTTGCGCCATTTTACTACTTTTTTAGCAGCATTTTAGGCGCCTTGCACAGTTTTTTGCTTTAATACGTGCAGCATAAAGCAATAATTTGTAGACTTTAAGTCTAAAATGTAGTAAACAAACAATTTATAAAAGCAATATGGCTGAAGAAGTAGCGCGAGCAAGGCAAATAGCAAATAGCAGAGGCTGTAATGTATATGCTTATAAAAAAAAAAAAAAACGGAAAAAAGCGTCAAGCAAATACGGAAGAGTGAAGGTTTGCTTGGCGAAAAATGTGTAAATAAACCAGCGTCGCCAGTGGCATCTTCATTGACCCACAGTGCTACATATATACTGCAGACACTTACACACTTTGTCCTTGTCTTATTTTTTGCATTCCCTTGCCGACGCTGTACTTGGGTCGCGCGTGCATTGCTAAAGCAAGATTTATGCAAATCGGAAGCAAACATTAATCAAACTTTTTTGCACGCTCACTGAAAACGCTTCACACTCCAGCAGCCGCGCGCCTTCTCGCTTGCTCTTACGCGGCGCATAAGGGTGCTGCCGCACTTTCTAAATGCCGACACTTAAGCGCCAGCAGATTTAGCAGCAACAACCGACGGCGCTGTGGCATTTGGCGCCCAAACGCGGAGCAGACGCTGGGAAATCCAGCAGGCATGCTCATATTGGATTTTTTCTTTGCAACCTTCAAGAAAATGGTTTATGAAAAAATTTAACCAAAATGGTGCTGGTATAAGCGCTTGGAAAAAATTGCTCTTTGCTTGCTGCCCAGCAGAGCAGCTAGGCTAGGCTGTCATGCTTCAGCCGCCCATAGGCTCCAGCTCTGACGCTCATTTCGTACAACTTCATAAATTAGCGTATCACATACGTCAAACGGTGAAATTTTCCAAGCTGTCAGCCAGCCGCCATGAGTATCTAGCAAAATATTTGACTCGAAGGCCAAACGTATGGCTAATATACATAGCACGGTAGCTAGTGCAAATACTCACACCGTGCAAGTGGGTTTGTGAGTGGATAGTGACATATATACTATATATATATACATATGTGTTGGGAGCGTGTTGACATCGTTTTTCTTTTCTGTCAAGGCTGAGCAGCTCAATTTCACCGCTTGCATGTCATTTATTTAGGTTGTCAGGCATGACAGACAAGTTGAAGTGGTCGGCGTTGTTGTACATACCAGCCAAGGGTGCGGACCTAAGTTAGATAAGCTTGAAAGTGGATGTTGATTTAAGGCACTGTTTTGGCGCATGAGGACGGAAAAGGTCGGAAAAGGACAATTTTAGTGAGAGGGATCATAGGAAGGAATGCAGTTGCCTCAACTAAGCCACTTTTTTGCCGCTTTAAGAAGCCGTACATGAAAAGGTGTCCCAGCAAACAGGAGCAAGCTTAGAAAACGGAGCTCGTTATATATGTGAAATCCAAATAGGGCCGAATGAGAAGTAAGGGCTTCTTACAGACCACAATTTAGGCATGAAACTTAGGGATCTCGCAGGAATTAACTTCACTAATAGAATAAAACCATGGAGCTTGTTTGGTTAGCAAAGACCTTCACCATTGACACTGAAGTTGGCAAAGCTCCATACCACATACCAAGAACGCATTTGCTGAGGAAGAGAATATGAAGTGTATGCTGTGTAAGTTGAGGCAACTTGTTTCCTCTTCAAGTAGCCGGGCATGAAAGGAAGTCCAAGCAAACAGGACCACGCTTACATAACCGAATTTGTGAAATATGAGAATGCAAATTCGGGCCGAGTGTGAAGTAAAAATTCCTTACAAACGACAAGTCATGAATGAAATTTAGAGATGTCAAAGAAAATTGCTTCACCAATAGTTTTCTATGATTTTCGAAATGTTAGCGAGGTCCAGAACCATTGTTCAAGTTTTCTTTGGCAAAGACCAGCGCCATTGCCAATGTAGTTAGCAAAGTTCCATACCAAATTTGAAGGACACATGGAGAAAGATAACGAGAAGTGAATGCAGTTGCCTAAGCTGAGCCACTTTGTTTCCTCTTGAAGGAGCCTTGCATGAAATGAAGTCCGAGAAAACAGGATCTCGCTTACATAACCGACTTCGCGAAATTAAATTTAGAGATCTCGAAAAAATTTGCTTCTTTAATAGTTATCTATATTTTTCGAAAAGCTAGCAAAGCACAGAACCATTGTACCTGTTTTTTAGTCGAGACCAGACAATGCGAATGTGTTTAGCAGAGTTTCACACCACAATGGAATATCAAAATAATCACTTCTTATTGTATTCTACAGTCCTTTTTAAGCTATTTGGGAAATTTCGAAAATATTTTGATAAAATAATTTCGTGCTTGATTTTTATGTTCTTGGTGGAAGTCGATTAAGCTAAACTCTAACACATTTCAACGCACATATGGTATATAAAGCTAGATCAAACAGCAGAATGTGAGATCCTATTTAAGCACTTCGAACAGATTTCCTGGTATTTGGTTAAAACTAGTGGGGAAATTTACTTAGAATTGCCGAGATGTTAGGTGCGCTAGCTCGTTGTCCTAATATAGGGGGTTGCACGGATAAAGAATACAAAGACTTACATAAGCAATGTTAGCTGTAAGTCGGTCATTAAATTGAGCCCACTTAACTGGAAGAAGTTCCACGATCTCAACAAACTTGTGATAGGTCAAAACTCTCTTTCATAGATTATATTGCAGTTTTAGGCGACAAAACGGACCAGGCTCCTAAGCTGTTCAAGTGAGCTCCCTATTAAGGTCGACCTCATAAGTTAACCTAACATTTCGCCATAATAAACACTTTGTCTGCTTTTATTTTATATTCAACACCAAAACCGCACATTTATACAATTGCGTTCACCTGTTTCACAACCACTTCCACAACTCCCTTTGCTCGCTTGTCCCCAAACAAAATTTTGCAGCCCAATTTAATTTAGCTGCACCATTCATTTCATTTACAACTTTTCGCGCGACATTCCATTTAATTCTTCGCCACTTTCTACCACATTTGGGAAGGAACTTTGCAATTGTCGGTAGTTGAGCGAGTACCGACCAACTTCTATTTGTTAGTTCAAAATAACCAACTTCCCTGGTGCGTCAGCTTGCCACCGTTTATTTGTTACTTCTACAACCCGGCGGCAGGTACGATTTTTTTTGCCGCCAGCGAGTGTTACGCCACCGAACTGCAATTGCGTGGAAAATGCGTATAAAGTGTTTGGCGTTGCTGTTGCTGACACTTTACTGGTTTATTTCGCGCAATAAGTAATTTCGAAGTTTTCTCACTATGAAATATGCGTGAATTTTTTCGCTGGGTTTGTGAGAGTCGAGGTGTTAGGTGGTGTATTATTTGGAGATTTTGAGATGGTTTCAAAGCAAAGCTTTAAAAGAGGCATTAAAAAATGCTGAGAGAATCATTAGCTTTGAAGAAATCATCATTTTTGAGTAAGAATAACTAAGTATCAAGCTTAAGATACTCAGAATTGATTGATTAAAAAATTGAGTGATTAAAAAATATCTCGGAAGGTGTACAGAAACTACGTACAATTTGCGTATACATGAGTATCCATGAGCTTAGGAGCTGTGAAAATATAATAACTGACTTATCCAGTAGATTTTCAGATACCACAGATAACCAATTTGTATATCTTTGAGTATCAATGAGCTCAAGAGCTTTGAAAATATAACATATGATGTAATAACTGTCTTATCCAGTCAATTTCTTGCAAATGTCGTAAAAAAATATGTAGAAAGAGGGACCAGTAGTGTTGAAGTTATCACAGAAAACTGGTAAAGAAACTAAACGAATTACCTCAGATGCCTTGCAGCTGCATGAGTTCAGAAAAACCTCAGTTGATTTGCTCGAAGTCTTCATAGATATTTTTGGTTTCTTTGTTTATCATATGGAGGCGGGGATATCATGGTTTATCTCAAAAGCCTTGCAGCTGCATGAGTTCAGAAAAACCTCAGTTGATTTGCTCGAAGTCTTCATAGATATTTTTGATTTCTTTGTTTAGCATACGGGGGCGGGGATATCATGGATTGCAACTTAGATGTGAGTCTTGAAAATATCAAAAACGACAAGCTATGAATGAAATTTAGAGATCTCAAAAAAATTTGCTTCACTAATAGTTTTCTTTCGTTTTCAAAAAAATAGCGAGGCACAGAACCATTGTGCGTGTTTTTTAGCAAAGGTCAACGCCATCACCATGGTAGTTAGCAAAGTTCTTTACCACTATATAATATCAAAGCAATCATTTCTCATTGGTGTCACCAGTTGCCATACGGCTGTTTCGGCGATTTCGCAAATCTTTTATCATATCAATTGAATACTTGATTTTTACGTTCTATTTTCAGACGTTTTTGACTCAAGCGCTTCAGCTACTGGCTTGGTGAATATAAGGCTTTATTGCTTTATAGTCGAGGTTTTAGTCCCAATTTTTAAGATATCGATCTGAAATTTTGCACATGGCTTTTTCTACCATCGAGGCTAATCTCATGTCGGAATCGCTAATATCGGATCATTATTGCATATAGCTGCCATACAACTTGAACGATCGGAGTAAAGTGCTTGTATGGAAAACTTTTTATTTTGTTGAGATATCTGCATGAAATTTGGCACAGATTGCTATTGATTAGAATGGTGGAACTTCCGAAGAACTCGTTCAGATCGGTTAACTATAGCATATAGCTGCCATACAAACGGAACTATCAAATTCAAGACTTTATATGGAAAACTTGCTCAATTGATGAGATATCTTCACGAAATTCGGCTTAGATATTGCCTAAGCCAATGATGTAATTTCCGAAAAAAGTAATTAGATCGGATGACTATAGCATATAGCTGCCATAGAAACCGAACGATCGGATTCAGATACTTGCATGGAAAACTTTTTCATTTGTCGTTATACATACATATCTTCAAAGAATTCGACTAAAACATTTCTAACACTCAATCAAGCATTCTCCCATAATATTTTGTATGCCAAAAATATACCGTTATATCTTCATCACTTCATTCTCAACCCTTCTTTTCTTTTACTATTCTATCGTTTTATATGAATAAATCCTTTATCGTATGCCATTATTTTTCAAAAATTGTATTTATATTCCATGCTACTCGACTTTGCAACAACAATAACAAGTGTTGTGTAATCCGTAAGCTTTGCTTGTAAACTGATTAGAAAATTTTCGTCAACGCAATTAATATCAATAAAATTACAATTTATTACTCAATAAACACTTTTCACATAATCCTTTGTTTACTTTATTTTCTCTGCTTAGCTAACGGACGATTACGAGCGTGCAAAGCGAAAGCAAACAAGACGCAACTGTACCTGGCACACAAACACACGCACACACATTTCAAAAAGCTGAAAGCAGTAAAGCTCAATAGAAAAGTTAAAATCAACATAAATACCGAAAATAATGGCAATAAATACTCACAACAAAAACGTCGAATGTATGCGCGTATGTGTGGCTGTATGTAGAAATTGATGAAACAATAACAAAAAGTTATGTAAATACCAAGAAATATGAAATGATTGCTGAATATTCAACACGAATTAGATAAGAGAAGCGGTAGAAGCGAAAAAGTGGAGAAGGGATTATGAAAGTTAGTAGATATAGTATATATCTTTATATGTACCACATACACGTATTAAGTTAGTAAATAAAAGTGCTTGTTACTAATGAGTTTTTGATATTTTTAGAGGTTAGGGAATATGATGTGCGATGAAATAGCGAGACTTTGTGGGAGGTAAGCACAATATTTATGTAATTAAGATACCAGGCTAAGCTAAATACAGTTAAATAAGGATTAAAATTTGTGAAGAAAAAATTATGCTGCAATTTAATCAAAATTTGGAAAAAAAACGAAAAAAAACGTTAGACTTCGCAAATATAAAATTTACATAACAAGAGTAGTTCGTATGGCAGCTATATGCTATAGTGATACGATCTGAACAATTTCTTCAATGATTACATCATTAGCTTAGATAATCATGCATGCCGAATTTCGTAAAGATATCTCATAAAATGAGGAAGTTTTCCATATAAGGTCTTGAATTTGTTCGTTCAGTTTGTATGACAGCTATATGTTATAGTGATCCGATCTGAACAATTTCTTCAGGTATTACATCATTGGCTTAGGTAATACCACATACCGAATTTCGTTTAGATATCTCATCAATTGAAAAAGTTTTCCATACAAAGACTTTAATTTGATCGTTCGGTTTGTATGGCAACCATATGCTATAGTGTTCCGATCTGAGGAATTTCTTCAGAGATTAAGTCGTTGGCTTAGCTAATACCACATGCCGAATTTCGTTTAGATATCTCATCAAATGAGGAAGTTTTCCAAACAAAGACTTTAATTTGATCGTTCGGTTTGTATGGCAACAATATGCTATAGTGTTCTGATCTGAAGAATTTCTTCAGAGATTAAGTCATTGGCTTAGGTAATACCTCATGCCGAATTTCATTTAGATAACTCGTAAAATAAAAAAGCTTCCCTTCAGGTACTTGATTCCGATCGTTTACTTTGTATGACAGCTATATGATGTAGTGGTCTCTTAACAGTGATACCGGCAAATGAGCGGCTTCTTGGTGTGAAAATAAGCTGTGCGAAATTTCAGCTCCATATCTATAAAACTCACGAATTTACAGGCAGACAAACGGAGACACATACGTAAATCAATTCATTTATAGTATATCATATTAAATATATATATATGTATATATTTTCGTTTATCACTGAACTTTTCTGCATGGAGTTGCAAACTTCGTAGAAAGCTTTATATTTCCTGTTCAGGTTACAAAAATTATAGTAAGTGTCGCAAGTGCCTACCTAATTCTTGCCAATTTGTTGAATAAATTGACAAGCGTTGTTGACTATTACAGTTATTACTGTCTATTAAAAGAAGCGAAAATTAACAGTGCACATACCACGCAATGTATGAAGCAACAACAAAACAGAATTCAATTTATAGGCGAATTTTTAATTATTAGGGTGGTACTTAAAAAATGCAATCATTTTCATATAACCAAATAATGCGCCGACTAAGTCGCTGGCAGAGCTTTAAAAAAAAATCGTTGAGTAAAGCGTTAAAACTGCACAAATTTCAGCAGGATAAAGAAAATTTATTGCCTACATTTAGGCATATATTGTAAAATATAACAAGCGTAGACACAAACCTTTTCACAGTGATTTTTGAAATTAAAACGGTAATTTACTTTAAAAACTTGTATTGACTTCATACTTTTACAAATTCTAACAGGTTTAAAAAACTTTATTGCCCACATTTAAAGTTATGCATAATGAAACATAATTAGCGGAGACACAAACCATTTTTTATTAATTTTTGATATTTAGGAAAAAAAATATCTTCCAGGTTCTTAGCCATATACAATATTTTTGTTTGTTGTCTCTTTACTACTGCCACACTGGCAGAGATATTTATACCATTAAAATTAATATTCTTAAAATTATATACAAAAAACTTACACTGCCACGCTTTTTGACCACCCTAATGCATACATACGTACACCAGCCAGCAGACAGCTGACACAATATGCTCGCAGTTCAATGGAATTGAGTAAACCTAATAGGATATAAGTGGCTAAGTAAAGACTTAATATGGCAAACATGCAACGTATTGTTGCATATCAATTAGATGGACAAATGAAATGCTGAATGACAGTATTGCACAAATAACAACAACAAGCATATTGTTGCTACGAATATGCACAGCACGGATTGTGGCAGTGGCATGAGTGTTGCTAAAAGTGCTGTTGCATGTGTTGCAAGTATCATAAAATAGTACGACAATGTGTTTTTGGTTGCTGTGCTATTGTCAATTTGCTTTGCGCCATTTCACTGTACATATGTAATGTTGCATGCAACAATTGTCACATATTTTTTTGATTCCAAATCAAATTCACGCGAAATCGATGCGCCATACTAGACTAGACGCTTAAGTGGCATGAACATGCTGCATTTTTTGTAACATGAGTAAGGTTTCGTAATATGAGTGATGTTGTGTGAGCGTTTACAATGAAATATTTTCAATGATTGTCAATTAATGATAGAGCAGAGAAGCAAAATTGTTTGGGGCACTAATCAAAGTACACTCAAATTGAATGCAATGATGATTTATGATTTTATAGCAGTAAGAAATAAACTGTTGCCTACCTTTAGGCGCAATGAATATTGTTTGTAATTTAACTATAAAACCTGGCCTGCATTTAGGCTCCATATTTTTTTCTGAAGAACTCTAACATAGCAATTTTTTATGGGCATCCATTTTCAGTCGATTGAATATATAAAATAAAATTCGTTGAAAGAGTTGAAGGCCATCCCAGAAAGTGCTTATTGATGAATAATTGAATATTTTGGGTTTTATTTGTAATTTCCGGCTACTTTTTTTCACAATATATAACGGCTTCGAGGCCCATTTCATGGCTTTTTGCCCATATTGAATCGAAAAAGTGAAACTAACAGCCAAGCTTTAAGTGAATAAAACTTAATATAAAACCAAGTTTTTCGTCAAAGCTATTAAATTCATATCTTATTTTTGCTTTAAAAAATTTGTATTTGTTGAAGCTCTTCTTCGTTTGTTGGATAGAGTGGCTGTCAATTAACGCATTGGGTCCTTAGGAGGCCCATGGTGATACCACTGAGACTAAAGTTTCTCTATTGTCTCCTCTTCTGATGAAGTTCACTAGTACAAATAGTTTCTACTATGCAACCTTCAAAACGTCGTCAGTTAATATTTTGTTCTTATATAAAGATTTTCATAATAGATGTTTTATTGCCTCCTCTTCCTCTACCTTCTGACAGCTTCTACAGCAATTATTATACGACTTTTTTAGTATCCTGACATGTCTGCTAATTAGACAGGGATCTCCTACTAGAGTTCTCATACTATTCCTAAAAATTTTAATAGGCGGCATGTGGTGACTGGGTCAGCTAATCTGCTTCATAGTCACCAAGTTTATCACTATGCCCAGAAACTTATTGCAGGTTTGTCGTGTAATGGGATGTTAGATTCACCAAGAGATCAAGACATGTTTTCACTATCTTGTAAGAAGCCCTAAATGACTTTAATGCTTTCGAAATCATTTGGTTACCTGTATTTATAAATATATTCCTTGCTTTGAGCCCAGTCCTTGTCAGAAGACTTTTTTTAATTGCTGTGATCTTCGCTTGGAAGTTCTGCTGAAAGGAAACCACATCCTGCTCGATTATATCGTTTAGACCCATCCGTATAAATGCTTATCCCTTCCCTCTTTTCCATCTTGCGCTTTTCTTACTCTTCTCATGCAGGGAAAGCAATTTAAATTCTATTCCGTAGAGTTTCGAAAGTCTTTGGTATTGAATAGAAATACGAACTTTTCAAGTATAATAGATCGCTCCTCGTTGCTGGCGACTAATAGAGTTGATTTCCTAAATCTGAAAGCTGACTTTGGTGCCAATTGCTTACAAACCAGGGTTGTTGGGAGTAAGTTCAAATTTTGTATAGTGTCTAACTTGGCGTTGTTCTAAAAGCTCCACTGATAAAAATGCTAGTTGCTTTTTGTATGCCTTCCATAAGCCTTACCGCATATTTCGTTTTCGTTATTAGCCACCATACGAAATCGAATATATGTTTACCAAAATTTATTGCATACACTTAGGATATGTTACAAAATGTAACTAGCGGAGGCACAAACCATTTTTCAGAAATTTTGGATATTCAGAAGAATTTGTATGTACTTAAGAAGTCTGTACTTTCTAGTGTTCTAATTGGTTTAACCAAAATTATTTCCTACATTTAGGGATATATCACAAATTTAACTAGTGGAGACACAAACCATTTCTTAGTGGTTTCTAATAATCAAAAGGATTATGTTTTACCCAGAATTTTTTATAAAATTTCAATAATAGGGATATGTTGCAAAATGTTATTAGCAATTAAGAGACACAAACCAATTTTTAGTGATTTTTGATATACAAAATATTTATTTTTTACTTTTGAAGGCTGTATGTAGTTATAAATACTACGAATTCTAATTATTTCCAAGCGACATATGAGTTTTAAAAGCTTTTCTGTGCAACCTAAATATGATTAGGTGAAAGATTAAGCGACACTAGACTTCGTACAACATTCGTCAACAATTTTGAATATTTTTCGTACAAGCTTTCACACGAATTTACAATTTTCTTCAATTCTTGAAGCCATAAGTAACCAAACCAACAGGTTAATATTGCTCCTTTCTCACATTATGCACGGTTTTTTATGGCGAGTACCTTGCGGAGCATTGTCAAAAAATTACTTTGAATAACGGCACTAATAAGGATATTCAATTAAACGGCATTTTATGCGTTTCACATCCGGCAACTGAACTGACAGACATAAAATAAAGCAAAAGCAATGAATTTGAGCTTGTCGGTATAATAAAAAAGTGGCATTTGAATGGATGAGTTGAGAGAGAAGACACACATGTGTAGACAAGGCAAAGCGAGCACAAAAGCGAAATTAATTTAATATGACACATAACCGCTTACCATTTCTGCATAATTAACTATGCGCGCGTTGTTGACTCCTTTGCATTGTTGCTTGTGTGGGGCACGGCGCTGTATGGTAAATTAAAGGATGTCAAGGATAATGCATTTATGCGGGATAGCGCATGGTAAATGCCAAGTTAATAAGCAAAAAGCAAAGCAAAAAGCAGCAATGAAAGTGAAATGCATATGCGTTGTGTGTTTAGCAGGGAGTCTAGCCGCAAGCGGGAATAATAGAACGGCAGAGCAATGAGCGAAAGGACACGGTGTGGCAGACAAATGAAATTCATACATTTGCTGTGCAACAAAATGTGACAGAAGAGTGTTTGACAAATCAACAATGCAACGCGCTATGCAGTCATATACAATTACAACTACAATGAGAGGATATATACATATGTATATGCATATGTTGCAAGATAGAGCGGGCACTCACTTGTGGCATAAAAAACGGTTACTTTTTGCTGATATGCGCTACAACATGCCACACATAACAGACAGACATATTTTTTTCACAAACAACTGGCTTTGTGTTGCGGCAGCAAGCTTTAATAATTTACGCGCATACATATGTACATATACATATGCAGTCAAACAACATAAATTACTTGGTTGTTTGTGGCACAAAAAAACCAAATCAAGTTGTAGGTGCCATACCTTTGCTAGCCAACAACGCTTTTGTCATTTGAAAAGCGACAACAGGCTTGCCACCTAACAACCGTCAGTTTTGTTGCCTGCCACAGACGCTTTGCCGGCATAATGAATGCGTCTGTCTCGGTGTTCATCAGCTAAACGAGCCATGAATTGAAGCTGCTGGCGTTATAGAGTTGCCAATCTGGCTTGTTTATGCCACAGCGTGATGCATGCAGCAGCAGCAAAGTAACGGCGCACCTACACTTGCAACATGCTGTATGGTACGTGTATTTGTTGTAGAAGTTGGAGTTGGCCTTTTGTACATTCTCTGCGTTTAGTTTATTTTCTTTACTACCACCGCTGCCACTTCAACCGTGCCACAGCAGCTCTAAGGAGCACTACGCTTAGTGTGTGAAGTATGCGCTACTTGCAACACAACTTCGATTTCAATTCCAGCGCATCACTTTTTTGTTGCTTTAAAGTTGTGCTTCTTTTTAAATGCTTTGTGCTGCCGTTTCGCTTTGTCGCCACAACATTTGGTATCTGGTTGCTGCCACATACACAACAGTGTCAACAGCAAGTTTTTAACTTTTACTATTTGTTGTTGTTGCCGTTGGTTTTTGTTGCATTCGAGGATATAGCAGACAGCAGCTGGACAGCCAGACAACAGGCAAATAACCGCTAAAAAAATTGAGAGTATGTTGCACGAACACATAAACACACACACATACAGCGGCACACAAAAATGAAACAAAAAAAGTCAGGAAATTCTCGCCAAACACACAAACAGCCATACAAATCGCCCGCATATTCTTCACAAAGTGTCTACCCTACAGCCGGCATCAACAGCCGCCTGCCACATGCGGCAAGTGGCGTGGCACAGTAGCAACAGACGTTGTCGCCGCTGCCTGTTGGTAGAATATAGTGTTGTTACCATCAAAAAGTAATATGACACGCGGTATTTAGCCAAGTATGCTGCAGAAAAAATACAGAAACAACAACAATAAAAACAACAAACATTTTGCTCTCAATGCGGTAGTCTTCTTTAGGTCTGTTTCCTCTGCTGCCGCTTGTGACGCACAAGCAATGGCAAACCGGCTTTTGTGCAGCAAGCGAAACAGCTGTTGCTGCGGACACAACAACAAACACACACACACATATGAATGAAGATATAAATGCGTTGTGTATACTTATAAAGTGATATATGTTGCATGATGTACCGCATGAGAAAAGAAATTTGGAAATTTAAGGAAAAAAATAATTTAAAGCAAATTTTATTTAAACTTAATGAAAATTGATTTTAATGTAAATTATATTGCAACTAGTTCCAAACTAGTGCAAAATAGCTCACTTCTGTAACTAGTGTGAAAGTGGTCGTGAACGATAGATTTGAAACCTTGAAGAATATTAATTTTAAATTAAATTTTCTTCGAACTAATGCCAGACTAGTGTAAAAGTGATCACTTGTATGACTAGTGAGAAAGTAGTCACTTATGTACTTAAGTATAGTTTTCATTAAATAAATTTATAAAAATATATATCACAGAAGCAAAGATTAGAAAAGTTATAGTATGTTAAGTTTAGCTTAAATTCTCTTCAAACTAGTGCCAAACTAGTGTTAAAGTGGTCACTTGTGGTGTATATATATTTTCAAATATTTTTACATAAGAGCCAGAGAAGACGCTCTCCGTACTCATGGCTGCATTTTTTTTTTCAGTAAACAAGTTCCATAAGGTAAAAGAGTAGATAAATATACATCTCAAGATCCCTAAAGTGGATCCAAACTTCCTTAGTATAGTTGATGCAAGTCTTGTCATTTGTTATCGACTCAGCTTCTACTAAAAACAACTCTCCTTCTCATCTTTATTTGCGAGAGTGGTAAATTTTATCCTTAGTCAAAGTCTCCAAGCCATAAATTGGTATAATATTTGAAGAAACTCCCAAATTTCCAACATTTTAGGCTCCTAGCATACTTCACCACTCCTGAACAACATTTCTTGCTGGGTTTATTACTACGGTAAATTTGTCTGTGCACAAATATGCTCCCGCATACTCTACCACTCACACTTTTCATTTACCGTTACTTGATACTTTTCTGCTCTCACCCATTTCAGTGTTTTTTTTTTTTTACTTTCTGTGAGTTATGTGATATTTTTGGTTTAGTTTTTCGATACTTTTTCACAGAAGCACTTTTAATTTTATTTCCACTCTCGCGCGTTTTATTTCAGCTTCTGCTATTTCTATGTTGGCCACTGTTACTTTTTACTGACTTCCTAATTGTTTCCTCTAATTATTGTCTGAACTGTAGTTTTTTGCTAAGTTTGTTTTCTGGTTTATCTTTTTTACTATTATATGTTTGGGGAAGCTTTTTATACACCTGTTGAAGCCACTAAACTTTATGGAGGAAGTTCGTAAGAAGAGTTAAGCATATTTACTTCTGAAAAGATATTTTTTTATAGAAAGAATGTAGGTATACATAAAGTTTTTGCTTCTCAAGCTACTACGAATATTACATCAGCAATCAAGTTTTTTGTTTCTTCTTAATAAATTCAAAAAACCAGAAATCCGGCGAAAGCTGTAGAGACATATTTTTTTATAGATAAAAGTAAAGATCTTTTTTAATTCAGTTTCCGGCTATCACTTTAGAAGCCTAAGGTTTCTGGATGCCTAAAAAATCTACAGAGACAGAGTTATGTTAGACATACTTATAGATCCTCTTACCTATATACAGTTTTCCAGAAATCGCCAGAAACCCAAGATATTCTTATAGATCTTCCATGTATGCTTAAATCAAGGAGACAACTCTAAAACAAAGCCTTCACGAAACTGATCCTTTTGAACAACTAAGTTTATGAAACATTCCTTCAGAACTTTTAGGATCTGTAGAAGCTAAAGGAACCTATGGTTCTAAGGCTTGAAAAGATTTATCAGGCCAGTATCCTACAGAAGCTAAGGACGTCGAGAAGCTAAAAGCCCCATAATTCTGAGAATTGAAAGTATCTATAAGGTCAGCATCTGACTATCATACATGCCATGAAGCTGGAAAAGAGTCAAGGTGGTGTTTCTACCAAAACCAGGCAGAAGAACATACATTACTGCTAAAAACTTAAGATCAATAAGCCACAACTCCGTCAAGCTTCAGGTCCCGAGGTAGTCAATGTAATAGGAGAGTTACTACTTCTCAAGTAATTTAAAATGGCTGCCTTTCTGGACATAGAAGAAGCTTTTAAGAACTTTGAAGGAAGCACGATCACTGAGCCTCAGAGCGGCATGGACGATATGAGGTACTAGAATTTCTCTAACACTCACTGCAAATTGTCTTTGATTCCAGAGAGATACCAAACTGAACTGGAAACTGAAACGTATTGGGTAAGATTTTATAGCATATTACATGTGCAAGCGATTACTCAGCAGGAACTGGGGCCAAAAACCGAATATAGCCATGTTAGTGTATACGGCCGTCATTAGACCAATCCTTACATATTGTGCCCTGTTTTGGTGGCCAACAAGAATTCCGAGGGTAACCTATGCAGGGGTTACCGGGGCTTCTAAGTCATGTCCAAATGATGCGCTAAATATGAACATGCATGTTCAAAGCCTTTTGCATAAGCAAAGTGGCAACTCTTTATGCTGTAAGAATTAAGAAGATTGGTGGCTGGAACAGGAAGTGTTATGGGCATAGCGAAGTGCTGCACCAGCTTGATGCTAATCTAAGTAAATCAGACTATATCTTTTCAAGGTTGGATTTCAATACTGACTTCCAGGTAGGAATAATCTGTAGACGTGAATGGAGAAGATATTCCGTAGATTCATTAAGGAAAGAGAATACTACCTCAATCTATAACGACTGGTCCAAAAAGCACTGCGGTGTAGAGACATGGATAGATTCCGAAGATATCTCTCTATTTTTCCGTCTACCAAACTCAGCTAGCATTTTTCAAGCGAAAGTACTGGGCATAGAGAAACCGTGCGGAGCTCTATTGAAAGACTACCGGAGGATGCAAAAAGCTACCATACAGACAGATATCCAGGCGGCATTGCTAGTCTTGTCGTCGCCAAAGACAGACTTCAACGTAGTCAACAAATGTTGGAAGGATTTAAGCTCACTGGCAGGTCAATTCTTCTTCTGCTCTACTGGCGTAGATATACAGCATAGGCAGCTATTGCCAAGTCGAGATACCCAAAACAGCCAAGTCCTTCTCCAACTGATCTCTTCAAGCCCTACTGAACATACAAAG
Organism: Bactrocera neohumeralis; assembly: GCF_024586455.1. Lineage (NCBI taxonomy): Eukaryota > Metazoa > Arthropoda > Insecta > Diptera > Tephritidae > Bactrocera > Bactrocera neohumeralis. The sequence goes on along the minus strand of NC_065923.1, from coordinate 72,488,259 downwards.
CGCGCTACTTACGAAGCTTCTCATCGAAACAAAATTTAAAGAAATAAATAAATTCAACAGACTTCCAACCGTTCAATTGCCGCTGAAAACGAAATCCAATATGAGCGAAAAATATAAAAATATTTAGCGCGCAGCTCGTACTTGTCTGTATGTGTTTATATGTATGGATATAAGTGATTACATACATGAATATATTTCCAGAACTGCATTTGAGTATTTATGTTACACAGCACTTTTTAATATGCTACTTAAACCGAGCGTAAAACAACGACAGCAATTAAAAGCAAACCATAACGGCGCGCAAGCAAGCGCAGCACAACCGACAAGGACGAAAAGGACGCGAGCGCGCAACAATAGGTGTGGCGAGGCGTATGGTGGCGAAAGCAAATGCAGTGGCAGTTGCAAGTAGATTGGCGCAAATGAATTGAGTGAATGCACGAAGCGACGGCAGAAGATGGGGGAAAGCGATAGAGGGGGACGAAAATGGCGAGTGCACACTGGCTGAGCGGCGAGTGAGCGGCGTGTTGACGATAAAAAGCAATCGATTTATTTGCAATCACATTAAATGCAATCCGGGCAATCCTTACAACTACTGCAATGGCAGTGGCAAAGCCAAATGTCGAGTCACGGCAGGCCAACTGGCGGGTGCGCAGCGGGGCAAGAGGTCAGCGCGCTGAATGAGCGAGTGAGGGGCGCAGCAGCAAGCACTGCATGGCAAGTGGCAAGTGATGTTCAAGTGCTGGCGTGTGCATGCCGCGCGCTATAGTGGGTCATTTGGTAAGGCAACAGCGGAATAACAACAACAGTAAAAGCGCGCGTTGAAGCTACCACGGAAAGAGAGTAAGCGCTGGCGGAAAACATGGCTTTGGCGCTGGCTGACAAACGCCTGCATTGACGGCATAAACAGTTGCATGCCGATTGAAGGCAGCGCAAGCGGCGCGGCAGTCGTGTAGCTGTGGCGCTGTGTGCAACGGAAATGAAAAGCGTCGCGAAAAGCTGTCTCAACAAATTATTGAAGCGTTTTTCATTAATTTTCCTATTGTGCGCGGCATGCTTGCTGCTCATTTCACTTGCACGGCGCAAGCAATCGAAGCGCTAAGTGTTGCACATGACGCTTGAGGGGCAGTCAGTGCGCGCGCGGCACTCAGCGCGAGAGTTGAAGGACTTTGAGGCGCACGTACTTTGGCGCCTGCCATGTAATGATCATAATTATTAAAATGCTTATTGTTGTTGGCGTGTTGTTGTTAATTATGAATTCGTAATCACTCAAGGCCGCTGTCAAAGCGGCAAACCGCAGCAGCAGCAGCAGCGGAAAAGTAAATAAGAAATGCAAATGAAATGGCGGCATGAAAGGCGGAAAAATATCACAAATGCACACATACAAACCGCGAATGAATGCGAAATTTAATGCAACATTAACGTTTGTGGCCGTCGCACATGCACACATAGGCGCACATGTACAGTTTGCCACATGCAGTCGGTTAATTATATTGTGCGTTGATGCGTGGCAAGTGGCAAGTGGCAGTGATGCGCTGAAAATAATATGCCTTTTTGATGTGTGTCGGCATTTGTGTGACTGTATGCCTGTGTGAAAGTGTGTCTATGAGGAAACGTGTGTGTGTGTGTGTGTGTTAGTCAAGGTTTGTGGCCGAAAGAGTTGAGCATGGCAAGTACAATAAGCCCGCGGTAAAAGATATGGCCAAGTAAATGTCCGAAAGGCGGCAAGTGAAACGCGTTTGTGGAATTGGAAACTGCGTTGAGCGGAGGCGCATGAAGGACCGTAGGGGCAATGGCTTTTAAGATGAATTACAAATAGCATTGGTATAATCACCATAAAGAAATATTAAAAGAGAGTTAAAAGAAAAGGTTTTTCGTGTCTTTCTATTATTTTTATATGCTGCAGCTGGCATACTAAGTTTACAAATTTTACAACAACCCGAAGGAAACACCGCAGGCTATATAAAATATACACTATTGGTCAATGATTAAGGAAGTCGAATTAGCCATGTTCCTACCTCCATCCTTCGGTCAAATTCCTCATTTTTGTGAGATATCGATCCGAAATTTCGTATACGTCCATTTCACGCTAAATAGTTTATCAGTGCTTGGGACAGCCGTTATCAGACCACTGTAGCATATAGCTGCCATACAAATTGGACGATCTAAGTCCAGTTCTTGTAGGGAAAACTTTTTTTATTTGACAAGATATCTTCACGGAATTGAGCATGGACCATTTTTCTAGACAGTGCTACGAGATCCAAAGAGATCTTTTATATCGGATTACTTCACCACATAGCTGACATACAAACTGAACGATGAAACTCAAGTCTTTCTATGGAAAAGTTTTGTATTTGACAGTATATCTTCATGAAACTGGGCACGGACTATTTTCCTGTTATAATTCTGTGTTCCATAAGTTCATATTTATACTATCGCATGCAAGCTCTTCAAATTCCACCTCGAAAAGTGTAATTCCGACTACAGTTCAGAAATTTTGTTCGAAAATTATAAGGAAGTCTAATCGGCAGCATAATTTAAGTAGTTTATATCTTCCCAAGTTCTTTATTCAAGGTATTCACTCTTTATCTCTGATAAAAAGCAGCATGGGCTCAACTCCACCTAATCTTAACTCCTAGTTCGCTAAAGAATAAAATGTATCTTCGTAAGACTTTTACATACTTTTGTGTTCCATAAGTTTATATTTCTACTACCGAATGTAGGCTCTTCCAAATTCAACTCGGCAAAAGTAGTTTCGACTAAAGTTCAAAAATTTACCGCAAGACTTAAGAAAGGATCTAACTGAGAAGGTCTGAATAACTCCCTGTTACTTATAGCGTAATTGCATCTTAGTAAGACTAGTCGTTTTATAGTTATGTGTTCCATAAGTTCATACTTCTACGAGCTTTCAGTTCTTAGTCTAAGTCTTTCTCTTCTAAGTCTAAAAAGTGTAACTCCGTTTACCATTCAGAATTTTTGAGGAAGTCTAATCAGCATGGTAATTTAGGCAATCTTATGACTTATCAGTTTAAAAGGCTTTTCAACCAAGCTTCTAATACAATATTCTCTCACCAAGTTTCTAACAGAGAGGTTCATAAACTCAATCAAATATAAGTTCCAGTTTTTTAAAAAAGATAATGCAGTGAAAATATTTCATTTCTTTTAACACTGTGGCTGGCTTCTTAAGTGGATACTTAAGCGTTAGAGAAAACCGCTTTTGAATTCTAACGAAAAGCTTGTATACATATATGGTAACGTGCTTGTATATGGAGCTTTAAGAAGGCTTTTCAACAGTTGGCTTGAGATTTTGTGGTTTAAATCCAAATGAAGATCAGCTGAGTGATGAAATTAATACAGTTTGCTGATCGAAAATAAAAGAAGAGCGAGGGCGTAGTCGAAGATTATTTATGGTATCTCTAAAGACAGCAGAATGCAGTAAAGTTGAGACAAGAATAAAAAAGAATGCTAAATTAAAATATTAGCATTAAAATTCAAGATAATTACAGAAAACGCAAGTTTTTATAATACCAAACACACCCACATATATAACTAAGCGCTGGCAACTCAGGCAGACACTACAAACATTTAGGTAATCTTTTAAAGCTTTTAAAGACACTCCAAGCTTTAAGTAGTTTTTTAAAGCTACAAATTCGATATCATAGCTAACACTTGCTATAACCACATTTCTAAAGTGTACAGGCACCCTTCAAACACACGAAGAAAACCAAAGCATATTCAACTTCTTGCCGACTGATATGGGCAATTTTGCATTTTACGAGATACGAAAACGCTGCGACGGCATATTTTATTGCCTATGATATGAATTTTGAGCAAGCAGGAAGCGTCTACGACCACAATCCGCCAACCATATCTATTTCTGAAGTGGCTATAGCAGGCGCTGCGTAATTGCTGTACGCTACGGCGGTGTGAGTGTCAGCCGTTGTGGAGGGCTTGCGAACGATTGGTCAGACAAATAGTTTGTTAAAGTTATGAAAATAGGTTGTTAATATGCATGACCATATGCCAGCCGACGCAGCGGACCAGACGATACTGGACAATAAAGCAACGAATGATTGAATGAGGGAATGAATGCGAATGAGCGGACATGGCAGTTAGCTTAACTGCCTGGCGGAAGAAACAAGGCGGCAGGGGAATATAAGGAAATGTGCTCTTGTGTATCGTGTTATTTTCGGTAAGTAATGGCAGTTTAACCGTTAGCTATAACATTCGCTGAAAAGTGTCTTACAGGCAGACAAGTGGGGCCTATTGAGTGCGGCAGTGTTGGCTGAGAGTGAGTGTAGACTTTTATATGCCGCAGTAATAGTGTGAAGAATGTGGCCGCGAGCAATTTGGTTGATATTAAATTACAAGTGTGTGCATGTAGTGTAACGTTGTGTGAGTGCGTGCTTGTTATCGCGATAATTTTCTAATATATATGTATATGTGTTGTAGACATATGTAGTAATTTGTTTATGCATATAGGCTTTTAAAGACATATGCTATGCCGACAAAAAAATATACATTTTTATGCTAAAATCAGCCAAATATAACTCATATATATAAATATGTAAATCAAATTCAAATCATATATACATATATCAATTTTACTTTAGCGATTTCCTTAGGTAAATAGGTGCTTTTCGAAAAGAAAATACGATTTTTTTTAATTAGGCAAAAATAGCTTACGCTTGTAAGCTACTAATGTATGTACTTTACTGACTTTCAACTATTTCGAATTGTCTAAATAAAAGTTATTTCTTAAAAAGCTATGCTGCTATAACAACATTTTTTCACAAACCAGTTGAGAATTTAAAACGTCATTTAGGCAACGAACGAAATACTAAAAAATAAACGCAAAATATATGAGTATGTTTCTATCTATTATTACGGATCAAATAATGATTATATGAGCTTTCAAACGACACTGGACTTTAGCTGCTTCTCAGGACTAAGGTAAGCTTAGCAGACTATTTCTTCATTCTAGAAACATATATAACAAAATACTGTTCTTCTACAGTAACGGAAAGCCAATTTCTACATATCTTCAATGCGTGATCAAGCACAGCTTTTGAAATTACAATAAAATCGATAATCGTTAAGTCGTTCACGGTATTTGTGAACCATTTATGGTATTTTATGGGCGCGTATTTCACATAATCATCTCAAAATAAAGCAACCTCATAGCTATAAGAAAAGTTATAAGCATATTCAGTAGAGGAGAACTCAACCAGTATGAAGCCTACGTATACTTAATAATTTTTGACATAGTTTAGAAATTTCAAACAAATTTCGAAAATTTTTACCGTTATGCAGTGCTTTCAGTAAAGAAATTTTATTACTGAAATACCAAGTTTATATTTTCACCAATATCTAGCGCTAAAACTCAAATAAAAATACAGATGAGCTAAACTTTCAACTGAAGTCGAGGAGCTTATATTAATAAAAAGAGCATTTCAAATAATTCCTATTTTTTTGATTCCCAAGTGATCTATAATTGAAAGATTTCAGCGTTAGAAATATCATATTATGAATCAAATAAAACATTTTTGCAGAGCTTTCTTGAAAACCAGAAAAGCTTTCATCACTAGAAGAGACAATAAATTATGAATTCAATAAAAAAAAAACATTTTTGCTTTCTTCAACCAGAAAAACTTCATTACTGAGAGTGCTTTTGAACCGAATCTCTTCTTTCATGCAAAAAAAGCTTTCATTATAAGGAAGAGCTTTCAAATATTTTTTGATTGCTAAATAGACTAATGAGGAAAGAAATTCTGCATTTGAAATACAACATCTGTGTTTACTCCTATGATCAAAACTACAATCTATAAAAGGGGAAGCAGTCAAGCTTTCATTACTAGAAAGGGTTTCGGCTAAGCGATATTTAGAGCTTCAAATAAAAAAAAATGTTTTTGCTAAGCTTTTATGGGCATCAAAAAGAGCTTCTCAAAATGGTTTTCAGCGGTTGACATACGTATTCTGAGCAATGATTAGAACTTCAAATGAATTAGAAAATACTTTTACGGAGCTTTCCTGGCACACAAAAGAGCTTTTGAATAAATTTCGAACTTTTCGACTGTCTGATAAACCTGTGAGTTAAGAATTCATTTCTTGACATTCTAAGTAATGCAAATGGAATAAAAAAGGTATATCTGCTAAGCTTTCACGACAAATGGACGTTATACTAGAAAGAGCTTTTTATAAAATTTAAATTTTTTCGATTGTGATTTTTAGGCTTTTGAGTGATGGAATAAGGCGTTTGAAATACCACATATGTATTCCAGCCGATGACGAAAGCTTAAAATTAAATAAAAATGCATATCTGCTGAGCTTTCATATGAAGGAGAAGAGCTTCATTCATAAAAACAGCTTCCGTGTGAAAGTTCGCTTGCGAACTAATATTTTAGACTACAAATTATAGAAAACTTATGTCTTACTTACTGTGTAAGACTCTACGTTTAACCCTATGATGCAAGTGGCTTCATGAATTATTTTACTGAAAGCTTACATACATATATGGAAGTCTGAGCAACCGAAGGAAATGCAAACAACTGAAGAAAGTGTAATCAGCCAAAGGCAATATATATAAAGATGTTTCCGTAAAAAAAATATTTAGACTTACGATAATTCAGTTCAGCTCTGCTTATGTGGAGCTTTCACTAACAAAAAGAGCTTTTCGTTTGAAGCTTTGCTTTACAAGTAATAGTTTAGATCAATATTTTGAGAAATATGTAGTCAAACTTGCGGTGTAAGACTCTGTCATTATAGTTATTATGTAAAAAGCTTCAAAATTTTTTTTTGCTGAAAGCTTATAAGAAGCTTAAACATTCAATGGAAGTGTAAACGACTAAAGACAATGGTTAAATAGATATTTACATAAGGAGTATATTTTGCTTTAAGATAATTTCGTTCAAATCGCCTTATCTAGAGCTTTCACTAACAAAAAGAGCTTTTCGTTTGAAGCTTTGCTTTACGAGTAATAGTTTAGATCAATATTTTGAGAAATTTGTAGTCCAACTTGCGGTGTAAAAATCTGCGATTAAACTTGCGATAAAAAAAGCTTAGTGAATTCTTTAATGGAAAGCTTCTAAGAAAGTGTAAACGCCTAAGAACAATAGATAAAATAATTTTTCCATAAACAGTACATTTTGCTTATGATAATTCAGTTCGACACTCCTTATCTGCCAATATTTCCTCTTAAACGAATTCATGCATTAGTAAAATGCAATTTTACTAAAATAAGACCAGCAAATAATAATCCCTGCTTTTTACATTTAAAACGCAAAGCTTTGCATTTTCCTCTTTCAAATGCGTATTTTAAAATTTATTTTCAATAAACAACTTTATAAAACGTATTAAATTATACGCACAAGATGCTGCTAAGAATGTCTGTGTATGTGTGTGTGTGTGCATATAAATTATTACGCTTGCATGGCGATGACTTTGAAATACTTGAGCCTTTCACACACACACACACACCTACACAAGTTAACTGTATTCAATAGTTTTCAATAAATGAAAATTTTGCAATTCAACTGATTTAATCAACTTTACGCCTTGACGAGTTCTACAAGGGTATTATGCAAGCACACACACAGGCGCACACACAGGCACAGCTGCATGCACGGAGCACATAGTAGTGGTCACAACAAAAACAATGCGCACAATAAAATATGCAATAACAAAAACACGGCCAGAGCAGCCAGTAATCATTAATAAATGAAAGCGAGAGATAGAATTTTATTTTATGGCAGCTGAGGCACACAAGCCATACACATGCCACGAACTCTGCTTGGGAGTGAGAGAGTGAAGAGCAGCATAGATAAGCACAATGAAAACGCTTAGAAATGTAGCAAATACAGTGTTGTAGCTAGAAGTATGCATGTGAGTACAAAAGTGAGTAGTTAGGTGAGGAGATGTGTGAGTAGTCTTCTGAGTAGTTATGGGAGTACTCACAGTGAGTATATATGTTAGTGCTCATTCTCATAGGTGCTTGTATACATCTTTTGCTTTGCGTATGTAGTTTACGAACCGTTGATTGTTTTAGTGCAATACTGCTGAGAAGTATACGCATAAGTGCTAAATCGCCCGCCTGAACATGCTCTCTCCCTCTCTCTCACACTTTCTCTATCTCTCTCTATCACTCACTTCTTATGTTGGCAGATTATACTTTACTGGCTTCGCATATCAATAAGACAATGCGTGTGTAAATCATCTGAAGCTTTGTGCAGTTACCGCTACGACTGCCTCATCCTAAAAGAGGTTGGTTCTCTGCATGCCAGGGGTGCTGAGCAGTTGGCTGTGTCTATCGGCATGTAGCGTGAGGATTTCACAATTCGATTTTATTTTTTTTTACATAACAAGTTTGCAACTAGACGCACATTAACAAATATTTACATTTATTTATGTGTTTTTGCTTAATGTGAGGGTGGATATATTGATGGCTTGCAAGTCGGGTGGCACATGTACCCCTTTATTATGCATGTGGGCCCACGTGTAGCATGTTGCATGCAAAGAAAGCGGTATGTATGGATTTGAAAAAAACTCTAGTTTTGGTGCTCATTTGAGTAAATAAAGTGCAGTACTGAAAGTAAAACGTAAAATTTTTTTCGTTCATGCAATGACTAGACTGAAATTCTCAACTGGTTTAAGAAAAGTAAATATATGCAATTACTGCATTTCTATTGTAAAAGCACAAAGATACATAAATGAGCTTATTTTTTTGCTTCAAAGTCACTTGATTTGAACTTCTCAACTAACTTATATTGATTTTAAACGGAGAACTTGAAGTACTTGATTTTATTCGTTAAGTTTGCATGTCAGCTATATGCTATAGTAATACTGTCAGCACAATTTCTTCGGAGTTTGTAGCGTTGTCTTAGATAATAATATATGTGAAATTCATGCAGATATCTCGTCAAATACAATATTTTTCCATAAAGGAAGCTGATTTCGATCGTTCAGCTTGTATGACGGCTATATGTTCTAGTTATATGATCCGAACAATTTCCTGGAGTATTGTAGCCTTGCTATTGGCAATAATGTATGAGAAATTTTGTGACGTTAACTCGCCAAATGCAGCAGTTCTCTATACAAGAACTTCATTTTTTCGTTCAGTTTGTATGACAGCTACACGCTATAGTGGTCGGATCTAAACAATTTCTTCAGAAATTGCAGGCTTGCTTCAGGCAATTATATTTGCCGAATTTCATGACGATATCTTGTCATTTAAAAAAGTTTTCCATACAAGCACTTAATTTCGATCGGTCAGTTTGTATGACAGCTATCTGCTATAGTTATCCGAAAGCGGTGATTGCGACAAATTGGGTGACATACATGCTTTATACCATGCCCAGCGCTCCCCGCTGAGCTTTAAAAACTGTGTGGTAATAAGGGTGAACAAAAATTTTAGTACGCTTTTAGGCGCAATCGCTGAATAAAGTTGCAGCATTAAATAAGAGTCATTCAAAACCTATTGCATAAACTTTGTAACTTATTTTTACACATTTTTAACGACTTATCCAGTTAGACTACATTCTTTTTGCATACAAGTATATATGTATGTACATATGTATATAGGGAAATAAATGCCAACTTGAATACTAAATACTTTCAATTTATTTAAGCTGCATATGAATGTATTAATGAAGCAATATAGTGCAGCGGAAATAGTTTTAACTATCACTGCACCATTTTGCTATAAACCTATTCAGGCAACCTGCACCAGCAATATTGAAGCAGTGCTCTAAGCTTGTAAAAAATGAGGTTGGACTATAGTTGTAGTTATAATTGCAACAACTTCAATTTCAATGAAAAATTCACTTTAAATACATTTATATTACAAAAGTTAAATCGCTTGGGTTTAGTTAGCAACGTGCAGAAACTCCGTTTTATGAGATTTCTAACAAAAGTTTGACGAAAAATTAAAAAAATTGTCATAGACCAAACGTATAAGGAACAGTTTTATGTAAAGTACAATATCGTCAGTTTCTAAAATTTTCAATAAAGGAAAATATATGCGAACTTGAGGTTGTTGAGTAAAATTTTATTGACAAAATATGTATAAAAGTTGGTTATTTATTTCATTTGGTTGTAATTATTTTCATAGATCACAAATATAATGCCGAGTGATCATAAAAATATGCATAAGTTATTTATTTAGCCAAGTCAAGCACCAAAATTTCATTGGACTAGAATTTATTGTTATTTTTATGCAATGAAGTCAAGAGTTCACTAAATTATTAAGTAAGGTTACGAAAAATTCCAACTTCAAAATATTATATAATACTAAAACGGGCAAATTTGCCTACATCTAGGCGAAAGTAAATTTATGTATCCAAGTCAAGCACCTAAGTGTCACTGGACGAGAATTTAATCATTTTAATTTTGAAAAGCTTAGATTGCTATCAAGACTTCAACAATTTCTTACTTTAGGTTACGAAAAATCCAAATTTATCATATCATACCAAATTGATCCAACTTGACCCGAACTGACAAAAAACTTACATCGGTCTCAGGTATTTTAATACAGATCTTTTACAATGCCTACAAACTAAGCTACTGAGCTAGTTACAAGTCAGTTGAAAGGACCCAGGTTACAAGTCAGTTGAAAGGACACACAGATGGCGGTACTAAAATTAAATCCATATGATTTTCAGTTAGCGCTAACCCTTAAAAGACGCGTGTATAAATTTGACAGCTGTCGAATTATCAGTTTGTGAATTATATCACCTTGGGTGAAGCAACTTTTGTTATTGTAAAAAATGCATAAAAAGGAATTTTGCGTGTTGATAAAATGTTGCTTTTTGCAATGAAGAAATGCAGTTGAAGCAAATTGGCTTGATGACGAGTTTCCCGATGCTGCCCAGGAAAATTAACCATCAACGATCGATATACTAAGCTTAAACGTGGTGAAATGAGTACCGAAGACGGTGAATGCAGTGGACGTCCAAAACAGGTTGTTACCAACGAAAACATAAAAAAAGTGCATAAAATAATTTTGGATGACCGTAAAGTGAAGTTGTTTGAGATAGCAGGCACTCCAAAGTTCTCAACTGAACGTGTACATCATATCCATCTGTTCAGAATCGATGCCGAGCGTAATAAACGCGAGTTTTTTCGTCGCCATGTGACAATGGATGTAACATGGATCTATCATTTCTCTTCGAAGTTCAATGACTGATGAACTCGCCCGCTTCGCAGCATGCACCAACATATTAGGACACGAACCATTTATAGCGGTTGGTCTCTATACCATAAAGGAGCTGCACCACAAGTATGAAGGAGAGGCAGGGACGGGTAAAAAGCGTTACAACCTTAAGAGATTTAAATATGTAATATACCTTCCAAGGGACAACTTCAGTCTAATTTTCGCCTTCTACACTGGCCATTGTAAGCTCAAGAAGCACTTGTATAATATTGATCTAGCTTCTTGTGCGAATAGCTGCCGAATCCACTGTATTTTTCAGATCTTGACTCTCAGCAACTATTTTTTACCTTCAGATCAAAAGAATGCTGGTTGGGAAATTTTAGTCGAATGAAGAGGTGATCGCTGAAACTGAGGCCTATTTTGAAGCAATGGACAATTCGTACTACAAAAATGGTATCGAAAAGTTGAGAGGTCGTTTTAATCAGTGTACCACCCTTGAAGGGAACAATATGGAATACGAGAAACGAATTTAGACAAAAATATGTGTTTTACTATGGTAAGCCGTGGGATTTTTCAATCGAGCAGGGGGCCTATTCTGTAACTCGATTTGAAAAAAAATTTTTTATATTCCGGCTTGCTCGAATTCGGATTTTCAAGCCAATTTTCGAATAAAATATTCATGGATGACTATTTTATGATAAGATAATTATAGGTAAGCTTTTCTTCTGCAAATTTTAGTAAAACTCGCGAAGTCTTTCATCAACACGGTGGGCTATTTCAAGCAATATCAACAGAAGCGAAGAGTATCAAATTCAATGAAAACGAGAATAATTACCTTACCATCGAGGTCATTGCTCTATAAACTGTCAAAAATTAAGTGAGAAGTGCCTTCTGTCAATTGAAATGAGACACTTTCCATGTAACCTCTGCGGATAAACAACTATGTCTACGGTTCATTGGCCGACCTACTGCAGAGCCTATTGAAAATAATTTTATACGCGCCTTCAACGATAGGCGAGTATGTAAAATAGTACGGGAAAGCGTATACTCACCTTTTGGACAATCAATTTCATGGTACATTTATCCCGCATGAAGGCATTTAATTGCCTCACACGCATGCATTGCCGACTAAGCTCTCTCGGCCGATAGTTAGAGAATTGTCGCTGGTAGTTTCCTGTTTTCGTCGTAACTGCAAATTCGTTTGTTATTTTTATTGTTGTTGTCACTATTTGCGCACACTACGTTGATTTAGTTTGATATATGTATATTAGTGTTGTTGTTGTTGTTGCTGTTGACGCCAGTAATTGACAGTTAAAGTTGTGCTGTGTATATTGTTTTCGGTGTGTCGATAAAAAGTAGCGGGTAGAGAGCGGTGGGCGGGGGAGATAAAGTGAAAGGCTGGTACAATGCACGTCAACAAGCGGCGACACAACTGCAATGCAACAAAAATTGCGTACATATATGAAGCAAATGTGTGCGCCTGCCGCCGCTTATGTATGTGTGTGCTGTTGTTTTAGAGTTTCGTATGCCGTTAGTTGCCAGCCAGCACCACCGCAAGCAATAGCGGCAAAAGTACAGCAATAGCCGAGCAGCCGTAGCAACAATCAAACAAATCGCACAGCTTAAAACTTTAGCGGCGCTGTTATTGCCCTAGAAACACACACACACACATAAACACACTACACATGTAGTGCAAAAACAACAACAAGCAGAGCAGCTTGCAGCATGGCAGTTTATCAGCTGACTCAAACACTGTCGTCTAGTTGGCAGCAAAATTTTGCGGTTGCTGTTGTTTGGTGTTGCTATTGTTGTTTCGTGTTCTTGTTGTTGTTGTTGTTGCTAGGTGTTGCTTTGCGAGCATTTGTTGACCAAATGCCGTTGCATCTGAAATTGCCAATATAGGAACACTCAGTTTTTGTTGCTGTTGTTATTGTTGTTGCAGTATTTTGTTGCTGTTGTTACTGCAACTGCCACTAAATGAAAGCACGTTTTGCTGTTGTTGTTGCTGCTAAATTAGTTGTTTTTGTTGCTGCAACAATTAGTTGCCTTGTTGTTGGTACTTTTTTTGTAACACCTTTTTTGTTGTTAATGTTTTTTTTGTTGTTACTACTTCTGTATTTTTTTGGTGCTAGTTCTGTTTTTCTTCTTTGTTTTTTTTTATACCTGCAACATTTTTTAATGTTGTTGCTACATTTGTTGTTGATGTTGTTGCCAATTTTCTTGTGGTTGTTGCAATTACTTTTTTGTGGCAACCTTTCTTAGTGCAGTTATAACCTTTATTGTTTTTTGTTGCAACTTTTGTTGTTGTTGTTACATTAGTTGTTTTTGTTGCCGCTTTCGGGTTTTTGCAACTTTTTTTGATGCTGCTACTTTTTGTGGCAAATTTTCTTATTGTTGTTACAACTTTTGTTGTTGTTGTTACAACTTTTCTTGTTGTTGTTATAACTTTTGTTGTTGTTGTTACAATTTTTCTTGTTGTTGTTGCAACTTTTTTTGTTATACAGCTTGTTTTTACTTTTTCTACAAAACGTGAGTTTTGTTGTTGTTGTTGCGGTTTTTTATATTTTTGCTAGTTGTTGCTGCAATTTTGTTGTCTAAGCTTCACTTTTTTTGCTCTATTTATTTCATTTTACTATTTACCTCATTGCACTGTGTCATTATTGCTCTTTCTGTTTGGCTAATTTAGTTGTTTACTATTTATAAATTATCCGGGTTTCCAGTATTGACTTTAACCAATTTTAATTCAATTGAAAACGCTGCGGGCACTCTCACATATTGTTGTTGTTGTAGTTTGTATTTCTATATTTCGTGTGCTTGTTTGCCGCAGCTGCAACACGCAGCACGCACTTACAGTTCATTAGATGTCACACATATAAATTTATTAAACTCAGTGTGTCAAAAGCATTTTAGCACCTGCTTAATAGGCAAGCACACCGGGGCGTATGAGTAATATGCTGTTTAATGGCATTTGAGAAATTTTATGCATGCAACTGAGTATATAGTATATAATGTGTGAGCATATATTATTATATGGTTTGTAGTGCCGTCTGCTTTACTTAGCCTGAATATATGTGCACTTTTCTTGATTACTTATTATATCTCAAGCATATAACTAGACTAGATTTATTTGCTAAAGTTAATTCGAGGACAGCAGCAGCAGCCATTCGCCAAGCTCTAACACTTAATGTTATTACTAAATCAGCTTGAAAACTATGGCTATATGGGTATAATAATAAGCATTGCACATAATTTACTGGGTTTTTAAAGAGTTTTGGGAATAATTTCATATAAAACTTCAGTTCCGGTAAATTTTGAAATAATTAGTGAGAAGTATTTATATTGAAAGTAAGGTAACATTGTTTTTAAAGAAATATACTCAAGTTCAGTACTCATTCTAAGCATGCTTGATGCTATAATATACCAAAGAGAACATACATTTGCGAAGGGAGACCTTGAACAGAACTTGAGATAAGATAAGTGCCTTTCATAAGGCCTAGACATAGTATAAACCAAAGCAATATATAGATTTTGGGGAATAAATCACAATTATTTATTTTCTTCAAGGATAGTGCTAGACTATACTAAAATGGCATAAATATAAGAAAGAAGGCCTTGAAAAGACTTTCAGATAGGTGTCCTTCATATACCATAATCGCATTATTATCCAAAGCATTATATGGATTTTTGAGAACAAAACACCTTTATATTATTTTCTTCAGGAATGGAGCTATACTGTACCAAACAAGCATATATATAAGATTGGTCCTTGATAGCCATATGCCATAATCAATAATACGATATTACTTCGATATGCCATAATCATATTATCATCAAAAGCAATAAATGGATTTTGAAGAGATAGATCAAAATTACATTATTCTCTACAAGAAGACTAAAATAAACATGTTCAAGCTGCAGTGTATTTTAAAAATGTTGAAATTGTATACCAAAACTTAGCATACTGATACCAAACACATGAATCAGATGAATTTGAAAGAAAATGGTATAGGAAAATTTAGTCAAAAAGTATAATTCATTTATAAAACATATGACAAAAACCCGCTGAGAAGTGCACAATCTCTTTCACTGAACGAGTGAAATTCAAAAAAACTGTTGGCCTCAAAATGTATGCTGGCGTATGTTTCATTAGTAGTTCATTAGTAAGGTAGCCTTACACATTGAGCTTTCCTTCATATAAAAAGCAAATATTTAAAGGATTTTTATACAGCAAATTTTCAAGCTTATTAAGAGCTTTGCCTGTCTGTCTGTATATACTCGCAGTTTTTGAGCTATCGGTCTACAATTTTGCAGACCTTCTTTCCATTCCAAGAAGCTACTTATGTGTTGTAAATATTCGTATTGTAATGTAAACAAATATGTTGTCAATATCGGGCCAAGGTCGTATCTAGCTACCATATGAGCTGTATTATCAAAATCAATTACTTCTATGAAAAACTTTTTTAATCGACAATATGTCTTTACAACCTTGAAGCAATCGTTTAGATCAGACAACTATAGCACATAGCTGCCATGCAAACTGAGTTATCAAAATCAAGTGCTTGTATGGAAAACTTTTTTATTGGACAATATCACTTTTGAAAATCTCAGATAGACTATTTTAGAGAGCAACGCTGCAAGCTCCGAAGAAATGATTCAGATAAGACTGATATAGCATATGGCGGCCATACAAATCCAATGTGCATACACAAGACCTTGCAAGGAAAGCTATCTTATTTGTCAAGGTATTGTCACAAAATTTGTCGTGAATTATTGCTTAAGGTATATCTATAATATACGAGAAATTTCTAAGATCGGACCACTATAGCATATAGCTGCCATACAAACTGAATTATCAAAACCAAGTGCTTGTATGGAAAACTTTTTTGTTTGTCAAGCTATCATCATGAAATTTTGCATATAATATTATCATAAGAATTTCTACAAACTCTGAAGAAATTATAGAGATCGGTCAATTAAAGCATATATGTAGCTGTCGTACAAATTGACCTTGCAAAATCAATGCAAAGGATTCTGATACTCTTTTATGCTATAAAATTTTATCTGTCAGCTTTTACACGCGCATAAAGCGGGATTTTCTTGTTTTTGTTACTTTCACAAAATACTTTTTTATTAAAACATGTGAATATAATGCTTCTTGCGGAACAAGAACTGTTGCTTTGAATTTTATAATAAATAAATAAATTTTAATTTATTTAATTTATTTTAATTTTATTTAATTTATTTTAATTTTATTTTTAATTTAATTCGATTAAATTTTAAAATAATTAATCTAAATTCATTTTATATTATTTATTTAAATTTATTTTGTATCATTTATTTATTTAAATTTATTTCGTATTATTTATTTTATTTTATTTTAATTCGATTAAATTTTAAAATAAATCTTTAAATAAAATGTATGTATTTTTATGAAATTAATTTTTGATAAATTAATTTTTATTTATTAAATTTAATTTTTAATTTTTTTTAATTAAATTTTTACTTATTTAAATATTTTTTATTAAATTAATTTTTTATTAAATTCATTTTTGCCAAATTTACTTTTGATAACCAAGCAACGTTCCAGTCATATTTTCTTAAACCTGTTCCATTATGTTAATTTTTTTGCACAAAAAAGTTGTATGAACATATGGTAGCTTATTTTTGTTAATAATATTAAGCTTAAAAGGTTGTGTTTACAATATTATGCTCAAAAGGAAGCAAAAGTCCAAAATGTACACCAGCACACACAGTCAAGAGCGCTTAATATAACAGGCATACAGTGCGTATGAGTAACATTTAGTTGTTTGCCTCGGCAGTAGCAAATTTTTCTTTTGAGTAAAATGGCTTTGAAATAATATATTTTAATTTCGTAGAATTTTGTTGTTGTTATAACTATCGTTATGTGTAATTGTTAAATTTTTAAAAAAAGTTTCGCGCTCATAAAAATTAATATCTGCCATAAATTTAGATTAATTTACACACCTTTAAAAATTTTTTTTTTTTAATATACAATTTTTTTTTATTTTTTTTTTAAACGATATAATTGTTTTATTTTTTTACAAAATACTTACTTTTAAAAAAATTTTAATTTTTAAAAATTTTTATTACCTTTAAATTTTTTTTAACCATATAATCAACGTTGATTAAGTGTCTTCAACAAACAAAAAGAAAACTGACACAAACAGCAAAATATTGCTAAACATAAGGATACAGTTATCGCCTGCGGTGACTGGCACAGCTGTTAGTTGGCCACATGCTGCATGTGGCACACACGCACACACTACACATACGCACCAAAAATACACACACAAACACGGCTACGTACGCACAACAAAATTTTTTTAGTTTTTATAACAACAAAAATTTAATTATTTTTTTTTTAATTTTATTTAATATTTTTTTGAAAATATTTTTGAAGAAACGTATTTTTTCTAAATTTTTTGTTGTAAAAATTTTTTTTGAATGCAATTGCACAGCTACGTATTTTCACAGCTTAATTTCTGACGCGACGTCACGCTCAACACGCCTGCTCACGCATACACACACGGCATTGTACTGCATTTGCGCCTAAAAGTATGCAAGCGACCGAGTCGGCTCACTAGCTGGCTTGTTGTTTGGCTTGTAACTTGATTGCTTTTGGTAGGGTGCGAGCGAGCGTAGAAGCGTCACATAATGCCAGCTGCCAGCTGTAGAAGTATAAGCGGCGGCAGCGAAAATCGGAGGCGCCGTCGCGGCAGCAGTGGACGTCAAGCAAGCGTTGGCCGTTGGCAGTTACAGCAACAGCATGAGCAGACAAGTGTAGGCAAGCAACAAACAAATGTTGAGTAAACTTTTGTGCAAACACACGCACACACACACGCGCGCATATGCACGCGCCGCGTTTGCCGTTACCTTTTGGCTTACAGTCTAACGGTGTAAAGGATGCGCCGCTCACGATGCGACGACGGCGGCGAACATTTCAAATAAAATGCGCGAGGCGAACGCGAACGTGAAAAACCAACGGCAACATAAAACATTTGCTACAACAACGACAACAAAAATAAGGCGCTGAACGCGCCGTGTGTGCGGTGGTAAATAAACGAGCGAGCAATGCTTTTTGCAGGCGGCCAAAAACAAACTCGGCAGCAACAGAGTGTCGGTGTCGGCCGTTAGCTCCTTGTTGCGCTTCGTGCATCGGGTGCTGGCTAAAAGCCATAAAGCCTTTCGCAAATGGCAAATGGGCAATGCAAGCGGCGACAGCGACGTCGCCGTCAACAGCGCAGCGCTCGTAAAAGTAACGTTAATGGCGTTCGAAATGCGTTGGTGTGTGTGTGAGCGCGCAGTACTGCCAACTGCAGCTAAGCAGCCGTTTATTGCAGCTGTTGCTGTTGCCGCTTTGACGTTCGCTGTTCGCTGTTGGCTGTTCGCCGCCTCAACGCTCGTTAGCCGGGTCGTCTTCGTTATTTTCGTCTGTCGGCTCGTCAATGACATCGCCATTAACGTCGTGTTATGCCATAGACTTTTATCGCACGCACACATACGCGCATACACTCAGCACTTCCGTATTCTGTTTTCTAGCAGCCGTCGGCTCTGCTAACTCGTCTCTTCGCTGGCTCTCATTATTTGCAGTTACGGTGGTGTTATAAGTAATGGCATTTGCTCTGCGCGCTGAAATGTATGCTTTGACTGTGCTGTTTTGTCAACAGCGAGCTTTCTTCGGTAAAAATACTTGACAGAGTTACTTTCTTTGATTACAGTTCTTGATAGTGGCCGTTATATATTTTTAGTATCTTCAGAGAAGAGATATCAGCCATCATAAGAATTAATCGGGCTTAAAAAAAACGAATTTTTGATTTTAGTATTTTTGATTGAAAATTAGAAGTTTTTTTTCGCTATTAATTAATATAAGAAGAAAAAAAGTAATTATTTTAAATTAGAAAGGCCTATTTGGGACAATAGAAAGCAAGTTTACACCAAAATTGGTGAGCAAAATTTTTTTTGACATTTTTTAAGACTTATATTGGTAGACAATTTTACTCAGTGGTCATTAAAACACACTTAGTCAGTATAAGCAAAACTCAACTTCTAGGTGAAGTCCCTAATTAACATGCACCCCTGTGACGACATCTGTACTTTCGAAAACAGATCCCCATGATAAGGCTCTAATGGCCGCCAAGGGATGAACGTATGCATTGCAGAGAGACTTTTGACTGATTGCCACGTCTTTAATAGGGCTCAGCTTTGGTTTTATAACGCCAATGAAAGCTTTGAGTGTCTTCTAGACGATCCTACATACTTCGCCCGCACAATATCGCAAAAATGTGGACAAATACGGCAAAACTACACGTCTGTTTTCTGTAGGATTGCCACGACCCTGGTAGTGGTAGACGAGAAGTTTGTAGTTGAAATGGAAGCACGGATTTCTGCTAGAAAATTTGATTGACTTCACTTTCCACACTTCCATATCCCTAACTAGAATGGCAAAACGCAAGTCGCAGTTTCATATTTAAGTGAGTGTGAATGGAATATGAGTGAAGTAAAGGGATCCTAATAAACTTCACCTAGACCTTAAACTCAAAAATATGGCAAAATATTGAAACGTAATCTAAAACTCAGTAAAAATAAGCCGCATTAAGGTATCAACAAAGAAAAACTGATTTTAAATTTACGACGGACAATTTTTGGACCGTTAAAATAATACCTAACTCTCGAAAGTCAAATGTAAGAAATTGTATAACAGCACCTACTTAGAAAAACAGTAATGTTAAGCGCAACTCCACAAAACCACTGTCTATAGCAGATGTTACAAAAACTTCCAAAAGCTCCCTTTGGCTACACTCACACTCAACGAAAATGCAGACTTATCTCATAAAAGCTATAATTTCCACTAAGGCTACAGCGAAGTCGATAGCTGAATCAACTATCGCTGCAGTTTTAGTAACGAAAATATGAGCACATTAACAGCAAACCAGCTAGCATGGCACTGATAGTTAGTAATATACATTTAGGCGCATAAGAGCGCCTGAAAGCTTTTTTAGGCTGTAGAAGCGCCTAACATTTGGTGCTTTTTAAACAGTAAGCTTTTGTGTTGCTAAACGGCGAAGTTTCGGGAGCTTTCATGTGAGCTTTTAAGCTTTTTCAACGTTTTAGGTGCTTTTAAGGTTATTAGAATTTTACAAATAATGTAGAATGTAGAGGTCGAATATTAAAAATTAACCTGAGTTATGTTTTTGCAAGATTTTTTGGTATAAACTAAATTTTTTTGAATATTCTTGGGAGCTTTGTGAAATGCAGTAAACTTATGCCAACGATTTTCCAGTGCTCGAAACACTTTTCATAAGCACTTTTTGGTATGACTTTCAGCTCCTTCAGTGAATTCTGTTTTATTTCTTCAATCGACTCAAAACGGGTTCCATGGAGCGTCAATTTTAATTTGGGAAACAAGAAAAAATCGCACGGAGCCAAATCTGTGGTTGATCGATGAAATTCATTGCGTGTTTGGCTTTAAATTCGGTCACATTCGTGGTTCGTGGTTCCTAGAAATAGTTTTTACAAGCACTTTTTGGGATGACCTTCAGCTCCTCAAGCGAATTTTGAAAAGTCGTTAATCCGGGGAATTTAACTAAAAGTTCCGGGTGCTTTTTTGTTACAATGTTAATGTATATCTACGATCCTGGCTCTTTTTAAAAAATATTATGTCATATGGAATCTAGAGATTATAACCAAGTAACAATACTCGAAATGTAAACTAAATGCACTTGAGTTAGAAACTTACAGTAATATTAAAATGTCAATAATAAACCCATAGAATAAGTACCGCTCGAACATCCTAAAGTAATAACTCACTGAAGTAATAATATTCCAACTACTGTTAAAACAGGGGAAATTTGGAAATTTGGCAAAGATAGTTATCTAAATATATCTTGGTGTTAAATAAATGTGACATCAACATCTTCTGCTTACTTAAGCATATTTCCTCAAGACGTATAACATGTTAAGGCCTGCTAATAACATAACTTACCCCTAACTTAACAGCAGAAAATCAAAAAACTTAACGAAACTCTAACAACCCCTCACTTAACATTTATGCACCAGAAAACAACCCCTTTCAATAACATTTATGTTAAACAGACATAACATAGCAGCACTAACAGCACTTTAAGCGCACTGTTAGCTGACAAAACTGTTACAATTTAAAGCCAAAAGCAGCAGATAAACTTAACGAAACATTAACTAAGCTCGCGCTCTCTATTCAGAGCTGCTCACGCTCTCCATTTACAGCTGCTCTCTACAACCACCGCTGCCCTCGCTCTCACTGACAAATATTCTCAGCTCAGCTCAGCTTCTAACAGGGGTTGCAGCCACCACTCACTTGCCTGCTGCTGCGCTGCTTTTGAATTGTGCTGGAATTTAGCAGCAGTGTATCAGGCAGCGCGTATTGTTCGGCTTATGCTGCTCTAGCATGGAAAATTCAACATTGCGCTGCAGCATACATCAGCGCTGTAGGGAATTTATCCCCAAGGACTGTTGTAGGTGCATGTGGGTTGCATGTATTGGCATCTGCTGTAATTTATGCAAACACAAATGGCTGTAAATTCAATAGCATAGGGAACAGTTTAGGAGCTTTTCAAGTGAAGTTCTTGTGTTTAGAAAAGCTTAAGCATTTGGAATTTCAAATCGCAGGCAGTTAGGGAACTTTTGGTACGATACTTGTGTGTGGTAGTGTTTTTAGGTTTGTGGTGTGCCAGGTAAAGGAAAAACAAATATTTTTTTTATAAACTGTAGAATTTGTTTAAGATTTTTTTTTAAATAAATTAATTTGATTTAACTAAACAGAAGTTTTTCCTACAAAAAAAAGTATAATTTAAAAAAATTTAATTTAAAATAAATTAATTGAATTAATGTAAATTCAAAAAATTACACAAATCAATAAAAAAATTAATCTATAAACCTAAATGAATTAAGTTTTACGAAAAGTAATTACAAATATTTCAATATAAATTTAAATATATTTATAAATTTTAAATTTTTATTTATAAATAAATTTAAATAAACTAATTTCATTACTGCAACTTAGAAAAAAAAAATTATTAAAAAAAGTTGTTTATATGGATTAATTTAATTTCATGATTATTATTAGTTATTTAATCTTAGGAAAAAAATTAAAAATTTGAATTTATATAAATTAATTTAATTTAAATTTAAAAAATAATTTATTTAAATAAATTAAAAATATTAATTTATAATGATTAATTTTATGAAATAAGAACTATAAAAACTTAAATTACTGTAAATTATTTTAATTAATTAAGCTTAACAATTTTTTTTCAATTTAAAAAAGTAATTTATATAAATTAACTTAATTTTGTGATTATTACTTTTTTAAATGTAAACAAAATAATCTATTTAATTTAATTATTTGTCAAAGAAAGAAATAAAATTAATAAAAAAAAACAATTTATATAATTTAATTTGATTTTGTACAGTAAAAAAAACTAAAAATTTACATTACAATCAATTAATGTAAATCCAAAAAAAAAATTAAAAAAAAATTACATTGCGAAATGAAACTAATTTCACGAAAAACAAATTACAAATTTTAATTCTATTAATTAATGCAATTACAAAAAAAAAAATAAACAAATCAATTAAAACAATTAGCTTATATAGATTAATTAATTTTAAGATTATTGTTTTTAATAATTTAAACAAATTAATTTAATTTAATCAAACAATAAAAACAATTAGAAATATAAATTTAAGTAAATTTATTTTATGAATATAAATTAAAAAAAAATTAAATTAAAAATAATATTTTTTATATTGAAATTAATTTAATTTTAAGAAATAAAAAAATTACAAATTTAAATAAATTTATAGAATTTTTAATAAAAAAAAAATACTTTATTTAACTTATATATTTAATTAAAATATCAGTTTATGTAAATTAATTTAATTTTATGAAATAACAAGAACCATTACGTATTTAAATTAAATAAATTAATTTTATCAATGCAAATTAAAAAAAAATAATTAATTAAAAAATAACAATTTATGTAAATGAATTTACTTGTATGACAAAAATTAAAATTGAAATTCAAATAAACTAATTTAATTGTTGCCCATTTAAATTTCAATAAATTAATTTATAAAATATAAATATTTAATTAAAAAAATGCATTGTTAAAAATTAATTTATTTTCGTTTAATTAAAAAATAGTTATTTAATTTAACTTTCAAAAAATAAATTCATTTTATTATGTTTTTAAATACATTAATTTAATTTAAATATCTCAATCAATAAAAAAATTGATATAATTTAATTTATTTCTTAATTTAATTAAATTAATTAACTTAATTAATTCAAATAATTTAAATTTATTTTATTTTGTGAGTTT
Organism: Bactrocera neohumeralis; assembly: GCF_024586455.1. Classification (NCBI taxonomy): domain Eukaryota; kingdom Metazoa; phylum Arthropoda; class Insecta; order Diptera; family Tephritidae; genus Bactrocera; species Bactrocera neohumeralis. The sequence continues at coordinate 72,464,736 of NC_065923.1, read as the reverse complement.
TAGTTTGGTTCAAATAAATCAAAATATTTACTTAAATTTGTTTTAATTATTTAAATTATTTTTTTTTTTATACAATTTTTCGCAAGTTGAGCGTGACGAGCTGAGTCGATACACGCACTAGTTAGTCAGTATTTGAGATACCGATCTGAAATATTGCACACGTTGTTTTATCGCCAAGGAGCTGCTTATTTGTTTGTATTGCTGATGTCTGATCACTATAGCATATAGCTGTCATACAAACAGAACGATCAAAATCCTGTTCTTGTTTGAGAAAGGTTTTTATTTGACGAGATATCGTCGCAAAAAGTAACACATATTATTGCTTAAGGTAGCTTTACGTACTTCTAGGTATTATTGTAATAAAAAAAATGCCAACTTGCATATTTTTGGGAAGGAAAAACAATAATTTCAGCCTCCCTTGAGCTCATATGTGCAAATGTTTGCTATAATTGCTTATTGTCTAAGAATATTACTACTACTTACAAATATAGTCTGTTACAAGTAAGAACTTGCAGCTTTTTATATGCGTTTGACCGCTTGGCTTCCCACTACTACCTTGCCACCTCAGAGCACTCACACACACAAAAAGAAGCACCTAACTGAAGACTCACATACTTATCGCTAGCCGCTCGCCCTTTAACTCATAGTATCGCCTTGAGCCAGCAAATTACAGCCCGTCTCACTCACCCAGTCTTTAATCTCATACAACTTAGCGGCAAGCAACTGCGAAATGCCGCCACCGACCGACTTCACAATATCACGTATAAATATTTTACGACGTCCTTCAGTCATTTATTTTTATTGCAATATTTGCTCACTCAACGTTTATGATGATCATTTTAAGCCATTTTTATGGCCAACGCCACTTATTGCACGAATCTCACCAAACGCATTTGCAACTGCCGTTTGTAAGAGTGTATTTCTCCACGACAATATATGTATGTGCGTATGTCAGCGTATGTGTGCCGTGTATACACAAATACATGGTAAAGCTGGGACGCGCGCCTTTGCTTATGCTAAGCTTTGCCAGTTAAAAGGCACACAGTCACATGTGCTCAAGAACACACACTCACATAAACACTAACGGACATCTTTATTTCACTTTCATTCGCACATTTTGTATCTTTGCTTTGGCTTTCTATAAAACACGCATATTTGCTACAACAACCACATCAGCTTGCAGCGTATGCCACCCACGCCGTTCGTTTTTGCTCGTTTTATAAACGGCACCTCATTAAATTGCAGCAGATTTGTCGTCCCCATCGCCTAGTCGACTCATGTGACCCTTGGCTTACAGCACCGCCTCACCCCTTCTGCTGCCACATTACATTTTGTCTTTTATTTGCTTTACTACATGGTGGTTAGTGTCTTTCTTCCTACTCAGCGTTGAGCAGAGTAGTGCGCTTGTAAATTAGTGAGGCGTTCGGTAGCGGTCCTAAATTGCTCGACAGCGTGAGTTGCCCACAGGTGAATGAGTTGGAGATTTGGATTTAATTTATTTTTGTAGGTGTGTGAGTAAGCATGATTACTTTATACAAGAGATCTGAAAAATATCTATATTGTTTTGAGCAAAGTACTGTCAGATATATGATGTCTTCTGGGAAGGTGTGCTCTAAGGCTCAGGAAGGCTGGGTGTAAAAAATGGTCGGAAATTCTCACCTCCTGCAACCACATTCCAAAAAACTTGGATCACGGTCGTCGCTGATACCAGTCGTGGTGGCTTTTTCTTTGTGCGTATACCGACGAGGGATATGTGGATGAAATGAAAGTCTTTAGAAAACAGGCGCAGTGCGCTTTTCCATGGATGGATCGAAACCAGGAGAGAAAGTTGGAGTTTTTCTAAAGAGCTCTTCGTCAATCAACACAACTACCTTCCATCCTCTCGCCCAAGAAAGAAAACCATCCACTCATTCAGTTATGTTCTGCAGCTTGTGAGACTTGTGTCAAAATTATCTGCTCAATTTTGTACTTAGTTGCTTGAGGAATTCATTTCAGAACGACCTTGAAATCGAGAGACTTCATTTTAGTACTATAATTTATTGTTATCATCGAATGTTCTGGGTATGAAACTCGGCAAATATAAAGAAAAGTTTGCGAGTTTCTAAATCGACTGCATTTGAATCTAGTTAGTACACAAATAGGCAAATATTGATTCAAGAACTCTACAGCCTCTCACCCAATCGGAAAATCATGCTCTGTTCGATGTTTTGTCTTCTATAGAGTAGGAGTCCAGAGTTCTCGAAACTGTCTGTTCACTTTTGTACCTGGTTGGTTGACGAAACTAGATATAGTCATCATTCTATTGTTATACAATATTATATAGTAATCGTTCAATCCAAAAGAGATTCTACGGCTCTGTGGTTACATGCAACTGCCTCAGGTCGTTTGGCTTCTTCAAGGGTTGTTTGAAGTGGTGGATCCCAGAGGAACACCTCAGATCTTAGAACACAGGGCTTACCACAAATTTTCTTTGGGGTAGTGTTGATGGTAGATGGACCAAAAGGCTCTTACTTTTGGGCAAAAAGACGCTTAATAATATTGTAGGGGACATAAAAGGGCACCTACCCTTAAGATCCCACCTTCAGAAAATGGTAAAAACGGATTCAGCGAAATGCAAGGACGCTGGCACATTATCTGTGCTAATGTCGGTGCTCTTTAACCAGTTTTGAAGCAGATTGATAAACTGGCTATAGACTGCCTTCAAGTCTCTCTGGAATAACAACACATCCGTAAAAAAACCTCAAATGATATAGATCAGAAAATATTTCCCAATATTTCCCCCGTTACAAAAATTTCATTTATATGCAAAAAAAAAAGAAGAAAAACACATGGTTTTTGTTATAAAAAGCAAATTCTAGCATACTCATAGTCATCTTTTAGGCGCAGTAACTTTTTTAAACAAACAAAACTACGATCAAAAACCACGCCGCAACTTTTAACAAACATATTTTTATTTTCTACAATTGTTAGCTTTCATTGGCTCCATAACATAGTGACGACCACAAGTCTATGAGTCTATGAGGCTGGTTTAAAGAGGCAAACAAGTCGTTTGAGCAACAGAGTCGCCGGCAACAATTGCCAATTGCCAATAAATGGCGGCTCAATAAAAATGCAATAAATTTTGATTCAAAGCGAATTACCAACGAGCCACGGCAGAGGCAGAAGCGATAAAAGCCAGGCAGGAAAGGATATTTTTAGACGAACGGAAGTGCAGGCACATTAGCTTGGCGAAAATAGGCGGCAGGTTGGTGGAGAACCAATGAGAATGCAGTTGTTTTCCAAGCGCACAACTGAAACTTTGCAAAAGTTTTTTAAAGAAAAACTTGCAAAAATGCATTCAGACATTGTAAACATGAAAAGCATAATTCTGAGCGATAACATTTTGACTTAAGACGCTGCTTACGCTGACGTAATGCAAACTAGTGAAGTGGATCACTTACTTTTTGGTGATTTCTTAAACATATTTTTAAAATTTTTTCACAAGAAAAAAATAAAAATTGTAAGCAATAAATATAGCCAGCAATGCCATTGTATTGTGCAACCAGAATATTACTTTGAGCACACTCAATTTGCCTTAAGTGAGTCCTTGAGAAAAGTTGCACACTTCATCGGTCATGCGGTTAGGTTCACTTGTCTGCGCTATTGACTGTGTCGAGTATTTATTAAAATTTTCTAATAAAAATGGAGAGCACTTGAATATTCAGTTTTAAATAATATTTGAAGATTTCTAAAGGCACGCTGGTGGCGGGGCTCAAATTTTTAATGTGTGAGATTTGGCGGGTGTGAAAAAGAGTAAATAACATATTGAAATTATTGAAGTGTAATCAGAATTAATTTTGAATTTTATTGAATTAAATTTAAGAAAAAATGTTTAAATATGTTTAAGTAACAGCATTCACAATCAAGCCGAGCTTAAGTTAATGTGACAAAATAGGCGCTTATATAATTATAGGAATTGTATAGTAATGCTAGAATTGTAATGCATTACTAAATACGGTAATGCTATTTGCTGCTAATTCTATTACGACAAGTAATGCACTACAATGAAATTTATTTTATACAAATATATTTTGTTTAAGTAATTGCAGTAATTTTAATATAATGCATTACTTTTGAAATGTATTTGAGAGTAATGCAGTGTTATTACAATGAAATTTCTTGAAATTAAGTACAATTTATACAAAGTAATGACAGTAATTTGATTATAATGCAGCATTTTTCATATGTAATGGCAATGTAATGACAAGTATTGCTATTGTATTGCTCATAGTAATGCACAACAATGTACTTTTTTGTAAATAAATGTAATTTGTATAAAGTAATTGCAGTAATCTTAATATAATGCATTACTTTTGAAAAGTATTTGAGAGTAATACAATATAATTGCTACTGTATTACTACAAGTAATGCACTAGAAAGAAATTTCTTGTAATTAGATGTAATTTATATAAAGTAATTGCAGTAATTTTATTTTAATGCAGTATTTTGGTATGTAATTGCATGTAATAAAACATAATGACAAACAACACTGCTATTGTATTGCTGCAAATAATGCAGCATAATGAAATTTTTTCTAATTAAATGTAATTTATATAAAGTAATTGCATGTGATGCAATGTAATGGCAAGTATTGCTTTTGTAATGCTGCTGTAATTTATATAAAGTAAGTTCAGTAATCATATTTTAATGCTGCACATTTCAAATGTAATTGTATGTAATCAATGTAATTAAATGTTTTTATAGTATTGCTGTGTTTTAAATAAAGTAGTACTATTAATTGGATTTACTATTATTGTTAATATAGCAATGAACAGTAATGCATTATAATTACAATTACACAAAATCCGATAACTAACAAAGTAGTTTCAAATAGAAAGTAATGGAAATCGTACTGACTAATTATTTCCCTATAAAATGTAATGCAATAGTAAATTTGCATTACTTTTGCTTAATATCACTGAAATTCAATTAGATTGAATAGAAATACAACGGATATTATTGGTTATTTAATTTTAATGTATGATAATTACATTATAATTACAATTACTCAATACATGTAAAATGTCAAATGCCAAATGAAAATAATAAAAGCCAATGCGTTGATTGAAAAGTAGGTTAGAGTAATGCAAAAGTAATTATAATAAATAATTAAAAAGTAATGCAATATTAAATTTAAATTACTTTTGTCTATACGTAAAATGACAAATTAAAAATACATACAAACGGATATGACAATTAAAAAATTAGTTCAAAGTAGAAAGTAATGCAATTTTTACAAACAAATTACTTCATAGTAAGCAGTAGTTTAACATAACAGAACGATGAAATTTTAAACAAAACAGGGAACTTTTTCTAAAGCTTTGGCATGACATAGAATATACATACGTATATGACTTAATTATGATATTCTCGAAATCAGCCAAAGTAATATGTAAAGAGATTTGGGTAAAGAAAAAAAATAATAATAAACCAAAAATCTATATTTGCTAACTTGCCTGCTTGTATTCGAAATTTACATACATTGTTGAACTGAAAACTGCACAAACTTGTACTTTCTTCTGGTGCTATATGCAAAATAGCTCAAATTCTTGAATAGCAATGAGGCCAGCATTAGCACTCACTTCTATTTACATAAGAACATATATGCGCCAACAAGAAATACGCTTTTTGCTAATAGTGTGCCAAAAATGTCGCTTGTAAACAACGGTTCAAGTGCCAGACAATTGCTGGAACGCACAAGTGAGAGAAGAGCGTGGCAAAACCAAGCGCTAGCGAGTAAAAATAAATGGCGATAAGAAACAAAAAGAAAAAATAAAAAAGCTTGCTGACCATTTTGCATGCAACAATGCGATAAACTGGCCAACATTCGCTTTCAAGTCGGTCAAAGTGGCAATATGTATGCTTCAGATACACATTTTATATATACAAATCTCTTTATACACATTTGCATGTGTGGATTGAGCAAGCAGAGTGCCTGCTGCTTGTCGTTTTCCGCAATAAATTATGAATTATTGCAAAAATATTGCAATGCAGTGATAAAGCCAGCAGCAAAGTAACAACAAAAAGCTATACTGACACACAACAACACCAGCAAACGACAAAAAGCGAGCAAACAAAGCATTTTACTTGTTTATGCACAGCAAGTGTTGCATATCTCAAGGCGCATATGCATGACATTGCTTATGTATGTGCGCTTATTGTTGCTAACAGCAAAATTTTGTCATTTTATTATTTATACATAGTGTTAAATTTAATTTGGCACTGTCGGCAACTTTCACTCGAACACTTGCCAGCGCTCCGTACACTGTGCTATGCACCTACACTTTCTTACTTTACTTTTGCCGCTTTATAACAAGTTATTGCCATTGTTGTTGCGCTTTTATTTTTGTAAAGCAAGTGATTCCCTGGTTGCTTATTTCGGGTTGCCAGCTTGTCCATCCGCCGTAATGTGGCTGGCTGGGATTATCTGCAGCACAGCAGTCACAGTTTCGTTGATTCCTTTTTGTGTGTCTTCACTTTCTTGCTGCTGCCGCTAACTAGGTCAAATGCCACTTTCTGACAACAACAACATAAGTTAAGCTGAACTTTTATGGTTTTCGGTTACAGAGTTTACCGAGTACATGTGACGTGACCACAGCGTCATACCAATTTGTCATGAGACACTTTTGATAATTTTCAAGAAATTTCTTATTCTTTGAAGAAAGTGGTGACTTAAAAATCTAAAATTAAGATATCACTCACCTCACAGTAAAGACTCGGCATTGAGCACTAAAATTAGAAGATGAACTTGTGGAACACTAATAATAAAATATTTCAAAAATACGAAATTCGAAAGTTTTGTTAGCTTTCTTGTGTACCCAAGTTATTAACATTGAACTCGTGGAACACCACCTAGCTAATATACTATTATAAGGCTTAATAATTAGTAGATGAACTTGTTGAACACTAAAAATAAAATATCCCAAAATTAGGAAATTCGAAAGTCTCGTAAGCTTTACCTATGTACTCAAGTTATTAACATTGAACTCGTGGAACACCACCTAGCTAATACTTATACTATTGTAAGGCTTAATAATTAATAGATGAACATGTTGAACACTAAAAATAAAATATCCCAAAATTAGGAAATTCGAAAGTCTCGTTAGCTTTCCTGGGTACTAAAAATATTAACATTAAACTTGTAGAACACAAATTTGAATCGATTTCGAAAGAGCCCTATGCCGGATTATAAAAGATCTGAACACCTAGCTATCATACCATTGATAGTCTTTATAAGTAACATATGAACTTGTGAAACACTAAAAAAAATATACCACGAGGTAAAACGCATTGAATTCCTAGGACCTTTGAATTATCATGAGTAGCCTGAGCCTGTCGCAAATGTTTCATATATGAAGTTTTAAGTTTATTTATTCCATCAACGCAGAAAGAAAGTAGTATTCTTACATATAGCAATTTTACACAACACTGAACTTGTGGAAAACCTATTGAATTTTATTTAAAACTCTTCTAAATTAACACACACGCATATTTTGAGATGACTTGATTCATAGGCTTTTAAGTATGATATGCTGGGATTAGTATTAAATTTTTTTCATCTTACTGAACTTGTGGAACACCAATAAAATTACATTGAAAATGCCTCTTAACTAACATTTAAGCATATTTTTAGCTGATTCGATCGAAAGCTTTAAACTTTGATAATCAAAACTTTACATATAGGAATTTATACGTTACTGAACTTGTGGAACACCAAACAAATTACATTGAAAATGGCTCTAAACTAATATGTAAACATATTTTTAGCAGACTTGATTGAAAGGCTTTTAGATATGATGTTCTAAGCCTTACATATACGAACCTTACGCTTTACTGAACTTGTGGAACACCAAACCCAAACTATTTACAATACCTCAAAACTAAAATATAAGCGTATTTTTTGCGGACTTCATTGAGAGGTTTCTACATATGATATTCTAAGCCTTACTTATAGCAATTTTACACGTTGCTGAACTTGTGGAACACCACAAAAATTTCATTGAAGGTGTCTCTGAACTACAATATAAGTATATTTTATGTGTGGACATGATTGAATGGATTTTGAAATATAATATTCCAAGCCTAATTTATTTAAGAATATCACACTTTATTGAACTTGTGGAACACTAAACAAATACTACTTACAATGTCTCAAAGGGAAAATATAAGCATATTTTGTGAGGACTTGATTGAAAGGGATTTTAAATATGATATTCTCAGCTAAACTTTCTTTGATTTATAAGCCCTTGTTTCACAAGAGAATAACTTTAAATAAAAGCAAATAAAGTTTAAAATTGTAACAGCAAATGTTAAACTTTTACGGATTATCGAAAGATTACGAACTATCATTTATTGAGCTGGATAAAGCCATTGCAAAAATTCTGACACAAGTTAATCAAGTTAATACTTAAACAAATGTTCAGTGCTTAAGCCGGAGTATAAGCAGGAAGTGTAATTTAAGAAGAAAGGGTCAGCCAAGGCTTTAAAGAAGTACAAATAATATATATGTATGTAGAGAGTGGTATATTGTGTGCTCAAAATGGGCGCAAATCATTATGCATTATTTGCCCATAAAGGATTGATTGAATATCCTTCAATGGACAGCAAATAAAAACAAAGGCTTAAGCAAATCTAAAGCCTAGCAGCAATAGCGCCCTAACGGTTAAATGCAAAAGCAATGTAAGTTGAGTAAATAACAGCAACACAGCCTTATACGCCGATCCCTTACCGCTAGGCAATTGGCGAAATAAGTAAAAATAAATAAAAGCAAAAGCCAGAGTTGGCCGTCCATATGTCCAGTCAAAGGAGTGCAGAGCTGACAATTGTTTGCGCCCCCCAAATGGACAGCAAGGGTCGGTAGGTATTAAGTGCGGCGAGCGCAAATAGGCAGGAAAGGGTATAAACGAATGCTTGCGAAAAGGGCAACCCCTAAAATTATGCTATTGAGCCGACAAGTGAAGCATGAAACTGGATATACTTAAAGGTTTGCGCATATATGTGAGTGTTTTTGTTGTTAGGCGCAACAAAGGCGCTAAGCAGTGAAGCAGACAGGTTGTACTAATATATGTGCTGTCTAAAATTACAACAACTACAGCAAAAACAACTAATGAAGTCACTGCAACAACAATTCTTGCACATAAAAATAAATACGAGTGGAAAACAATGCGACTCGCCGGTGCAACGTAGATAAACAAACCCAAATACATTGACTTATCACAGCTGACCCATCGGTTGGATGGATCTGCGCTAAGCATTGAAAGTATATGCGAAGGGATGCTTGAATTGTACAGTATGGTGTATTTGTTTTAGCGCCAAGCACTGTGTCTATTCATCAATTTACTTGCCTGCAAAGTTTGAAGTGATTTATTTTCTCTCAGTCAACCTAACTTATGTCAAAATATGTGATAAGTAATCCGCTTTAGTTGTATTATCATCATTGCATTTGTCGGACATATATTGACCCTTTTGCTACGACCAACTGAACAAAGTTCCTTACAAGTTTTCAAATGCCAGTGAAGATTATGGACTGCTTAGCAAGTGAACAGTTGGCCAGCTGTGATAATTTTCTCGGAAGTGTCTTTTGATGTCGCAGCGAAAGAAATCACATGTTCATTTCTGCTATATTATAGTTGTCTATTCTTTCATATAATAGCTGAGTTATTCAGTAAGCAGTTACATAACTGTTTCTTTAATAGTTAAATATAAACGTTATATCTTCTAAAGATTCTCTTTAGGGACGACATTTAACTTTAGCAATGGACCACATTGATACATTTTCTAGAGTTTTGGTGATGATTTTTGGCTTACTCCTTACTCAAGGCTTTCTCGATCTTCGTATAAGCAACCTTTATCTATTGTACTACTATCACAATCCCCAAAGCTCTTACCCTAGTTAGCTAATTTGGTGGGTACCGTCGGTGGGAGGCGAGGCTGCTATCGCTCCTATGCAAGGCCAGGGTTCCAACTCTGGTAAAAAGAGAGGGCCCCGGAAGAAGCCAAGCAAGGAAGTGTTGAAGGCAAAAGCGAGATAAAAGGCGGCGGTCGGAATATGCGAGTCCAGCTTGAAGGAAGAAGAGGTGAAGGGCTGGGGAGATGGTAAGAACGGCCGTTCACATTTTGCCACTCGTAATTGGTGTGATGCCTCGGACACAGCGTATGTTAATTGCATTGAGGAGCACATCGCGGGAAGGAGCTAGCGCTCAACTGAGAGCGTACCTAAGGCGCCCTCAAAAAGAGGAAGTGCAAATAAGTAGACGGGACAGACAGAATCCGGACGAGCCAACTACCTTCTGGAGAACTTTAAGTGCGGCAAAACCCATCAACGAAGATGGAGGCCAGAGCTACATCCTCCAGATCAATAAAGCGGCCGAGGATCTTCTGTACGCGAGGTTCGGGAAGATGGCGTGGTGCGTGGAAAGCGTGTTCCTTCGTCTCAAGAAGCGCCATCTAGCGGATGGAAACAAAAACTGGGTGGAGATGTGAAAAATTTATCGAAGATGCAAATCTTCTATTAAGGCAGGATGTTTCAGTAATAGATCTTGAGCATTTTATTATTGTGAAAATACCCCTTCATATTGGGTTACCTTAAAGGCTCCTACTGCCATTACTGATTTGAGAGTGAAAACGATTAAACGTTTATTAGACTTCATGTGTGTCACGCTGGAACCAAACACCGACCCAATCTTTGCTATTCAGAGAGAATGCGTTCAAAGCGGATCAAAAGTGCATCTTCCTTCCATTTTTCAATATAAAATGAGCTCTTGGTAACACTTAGATACTTTTAGGAACATCAGCGAGTTGCGAATGGAACAAGCAACTGTTATAAAACGGAAATATGAAATTTAGCTCTTCGGGAAGGTATTCTCGTACCTCAATAACTTATATTGACTTGAACTTTGTCTCTCCTTTCGAAGAACTATATTTTCTTGCACGAACTTAGCGAGGTCCATAGTGGCGAATCGAACACGTTTACATCATGAACTTATTTTGAAAACATTTAGTTGAATTTGTCACTCTTTTCGAAAGGATTATTATATTTTCTTACACGAACGAGTTCGAAAGTGGCCAATGGAACACGTTTACTATAGAACTTAGGGACTTCGAAAGTGCCCAATCGAACACGTTTACTATAGAACTTAGCGATTTCGAAAGTGGCGAATCGAACACGTTCACTATAGAGTAACACATCACTGTTTTGTTACTTATGAATATATGCCTTATGTTGCAGATACCGTAATAACAGTGTACAAAGAAATCTTACTATAGAAACTCAAACAACCTTCTCACTTCGCAAAATTAATTGTTTTCACCATAACCTCAACAGCGTGAGTTGAGACTGAAATATGGGCAGCTTTGATAACAAATTAAATTAAACTCTAAATCATAATGCAACCGGAGAAGCCGGGAGAAGACGGCTTAAACATTTATTTTTTCGCCAAGAAAGTAGAGCCAACGCCATAATTTGCCGTACTTGACATAGTTTAGCGTCGGAGAAATAAAAACGGCAGCCATAAAAGGAAGCCATAAGCAGGATGATGAAAATGGTCAGCGGCGCAAAAATAAAAGCGACAAAGATATGGCGAACACAGGTGGAAAGAAGCGCCAGAAAACGACTAACAACGGCAATCAACATAGCTTAGAAAGAGGAGAAGACAGGATGTTGTAGCAACACAGCGTGGCAGTCAAGTAGCCAGCCGACAACGGCATTAGCAACAAATCACACCGCTGGGGGACGGCAACGTGCCACAGACAGCTGGCGAAAGCGAGACGCGCGAAGTGGTTTGACTATAAAATGTGGCCAAGTGCAATTGCTCCATTGTGGCAGCCAGCTGTGTGGCAGCTACGATGATGACGATGACTTTGAAGACGTTGCGGAGCAACAGTGAAATAAAAATTTCAACATAAATGTGAAAACAACGGGCGCCGAGCGCGGCAGGAAGCCGGGATAAACTGTATAAAAACCAGGCAGCGGCAAACAGTTTAACAAGCAATGTGGCAACAACAAAATACATACCATAATGCAGAGTAAGGAGCCTGGCGTGCCACATGCAACAAGAGTACAACAACAAGAGGTAGCGGTGGCAAAACAAAGGCAGAGGTTAAAAAGCTACAGACACCAGCTAGAGGCAGCAAACTGTTGCACAAACACTTGCACAGTGGCGCAACAAATAGCGGCAGCGCAGCTTTGCTTGCAACAAGGCGCGTCGGGCTGTCTGCTGGTGGCAAGTCTTTGCTTGCAATAAACTTAAATCACGATTAAAAGTGTGATTATCCTTGCGGCGTGCAACAAATCGCTTGTTGCAACCAGCCCAGACAACGGCAGGCTGTTGCCAACTGTGGCGCACAGTGGCAAACGCACGTTGTTGCTAAATGGCGAGCCGCTATCAGTGTGACTGTGGGTGTATGCGTGCAACTTGGCAACTGGATTATGCCGCCTAGACGCTGTTGCAAGCGAAAGTTACGCTGATTTTTTATGTGCGCACGCCTCCTTACGATCTCGACAAGATAACGGTTATGCCAGCACACAAACACTAACTCATATTTAATGCATTACAACAACAAGCATTGTGATTGCTGTGCACGCCAAGCGCAACAGTTCAAATGACACATCATAAAATTGTATGCCTTATGCTGTTGCATGTTGCATGTTGAGTGGGTGGCATGTTGTCTTAGTGTGTGTGTATGTTTGTGTTCGTGTTAATTTTCGGCGCTTATATAGTGACTGTTGCTCCCTATCTCTGTTCGGCTGTAGTATATTGAATTCATGTAAAGCCAAAAATGAGAAAGAAAGAAAGAGGCATCCGTGAGAGTGTATGGATCGTTGAAGTCTAATTTTAATATCAGTTCCACTAAGTCCATAAGATCGGTCCATTTATACCTGATACTATATCCAAGTTCCTGCTAGAGTGCGGAACCGTCTCCTAGGAGCAACAAGACGTCATTCCTCAACTACGTCGAAGACATCAGACAATACACCGACCAGACTTCGCAACTCACTTCCGACAAGCACTAACCGCCGTTCACAGTGGAGCCATCAACTCCTTCTTTGACTTCCTTTCAGTGAATGGCGTACTAGGAGCCAAACCATTGCAGACAAAGTTCTTGAGCTGCTGCGAGAAACGAAAGTGGCCCTTGAGCAGCTTCGTTCTGGATACTGTAGTAGGTTAAACTCTTACCTATCTAGAATAGACCCCGGCATATCCATTGGCCACCTCTTTGAATGCCTCACTGATCTGACACACCTCTTCCTTTCATCCGACCCCGTCGAAACAGCACGTTTCTTGAGCCATCCATTGGATGACATCAACGACAACTTAGATAATCCTTGCAATACTAACGGGGATTAGGCATCCTTTAAAGCAACAACAACAGCAACTATATCCAAGTAACTGTTTGGGTGCCCAGAAACTTGTCAAGGCTTAAGTAGTCCAAGAATAAACTTATAAAGCTGGTATTTCAATATTGACCTTTATAAATACATACCTTATACACTTGGTAAATGGAGGGAAGAGTTAGTGCGGAAAGATACTATCCAGAGTTACATATAAGGCAGCCCTTTAAGCTGACGGACCACTACAGTAAATATCAAGTAGAGGTCTTAATGTATCAGCAGACAAATCCAAAGTCAACCTCTACCTGGCATATCAGCGAAAAAAGCCTTGTTAAGCAGGGTAGCAGTGGTAAGTATCGCCAGAACCCAGCGACTTCACTTCTGATGACTGACAGGTCACAAAAACATCGAGAACTATGAAATAGTGGACGAGATTGCCAAAAGTTTTGTACAGCTGTCACCCGAAAACGTGATTGGTAAGCCCATGCAACTTAAGGAAAATCAAAATACGGCAGAACGATCTACCTGGGACTCTATCTATATGGCAAAGGACCAAAACCGGTCTATGCTCATTAGTCTACCAGATTAATCTAACCTAACCAACGTTTGCTGAGCTGCTCAGAGACTCTACCATCCAGTAGTGAACCGAAAGAAGCTAGCGGAGCTCCTAGCCGTTCTCATTCTGCTGAGGGCTAGGTTCATTCAGAAACCAAATTTTGAATCTTTTTTGTAGTTCTGGTAGGGCAAGATTTTGTTTGTACCGCTTTTTTACCTAACACCCAGCCCAAAATGTGAAGCTTAAACTCGTGCTTGATCTATTGCATAAACTTGGGAAATACATGCTCTACGAAGTTCTCGCAAAATGAAGAAACTTAAAGTTTTAGTAATGTGCTCTTCTAGTGACCCTACTGAATCTTTTGAGTAATCTTCTGAACAACATACTGAACGATGTTCTCGCATGAGGTGGAAACTTTAAACTCCAGCATTGAGCCTGTTTAGTTGAAGAGACCGAAACCCATTGTTCCGCAAATTTACAAGGAAACAAATTGGTTACTACCCTAAGCTTAAATGTATTATCAAACCCAGCTTGAATGAGCTTTGTGTTTCATTGAGTGAACAAAAGTTTTCATCTTAAAATCAAGAACCACTTTCGGTCTTTACGTGCTCCTAAACTCGCCTCGGCCGAATATTCACGCAGCTACGCTGTGTTCTTGGGTGGATCAGGTTGGCATTATTTATTATGAGCTACTTAGCGTGGCCCAAACCAGCAATGGGGAACGATATTGACTTCAAAAGAAGCGATTGAGCCGAGCACTGCGCGAAAAACGGCGTCAATACCAGGAGAGATACGAAAATGTGATTCTGCTGCAAGATAACGCTCGGCCTCACGTTGTCAAACCGATTAAAATGTATCTGTAAACGCTTAAATGGGAAGCCCTACCCCATCAGCTATATGTATGTATTTTCCAGGTATTGTATCGTCCGATAATTATTTGTTTCGTTCGATGGCACATGGTCTGGCGCAGGAGCAGTTCCACTCCCAAAACAACATTGAAAAATGTCTTCGAGATTTGCCATCAAGATGGGAATAAGTTGTGATTAGCGATGGGCATTACCACGAAGAAGTCAAGCGAAATTTCTATCAAATAGAATGAAATACATAAAAGATTATTGAAGAGAGCGAAATTGTTATTGGAGAGAGCGAAATTTTCATCCGAGCAACAGAACTATTGCAAACACTTGGACGTACGAGCCAGACAGGCCGCCTCCAGTAAAGAACCTTGCATAAATTGACAAAAATTTGCAGAAGAACGCATTCACATACGTTCTGGGTGAAGACACAGTGGCGTGAGTTTTCTAAATATAAAATACGCAATGCAAATAAGCAGAGATAACAGGCCGGTGACAATGTCCCTTATGCTGAAATACACTCACTCATACATGCAGGCACTGCGCTTAATAAATGTAGAGGCTGTGGGTCAAAAGCCAGACAGACATATTTCAAAGAAACCGACGTAGTGTTGGTACGCAGAACGCTCTCTAATAAACTCAATTGTTTTGGGGGAGCAAATGAACTGCGGAGCCGCTTAAAATTGCTCGACCATAAATTGTGGGTGGTCACCAACAAGTCAGGCATGTATTTGTATTTGTTTTTGCGTTCGCATGTCGCATTTCATCGAATTGCCGGAACGAATGCGCCTATTGCCAATATTTGCACTGCCATTTAAGATTATCCTAATTGGGAATCTCGCCGGAAATCTGCACTGTAAAATGCGACACAAACACAAACAAACAGACAGACATAGATGAGGGCAAATAAAACGACAGGACAACAGTTAAATTGTATGCACAAAGGAAATGCCTATTTATATAAACACAGCTGAAGCGAGGGGGCAAGGCGTGGGCATGAGGGATTTGCAATTTGCGTTTAGTGTCCAACGAAGTAAATTTGTTGTGTCCGAAGCATATGTGAATGTGTGTTGCTGTTACAGTTGTTGTTGTTTTTATTGTTGTTGCGCGCAATTTAAACAATACGCATGAAAACGCAATCAATTGATTAGCGCAAGCGAGCGACCAACACGCCCAATTCGACACGCCCAAAATGGGAAAATGAATGTCCGTGGGGTAAGAAAAGACTGGAAATATGTTAGATGTTGGCTTTTTATTGCTGTTCATCAAGTTTTGGTTTGAATGCTGTGGACCGGCAGGTCTTTACTCAAAAGTCGTACATTAGGATAAAGATTCGTTGAGCCAGAAAAAGGGAATTATTTCAGGGTGTGATTTGGTTTATACAGGGAATTAAGAGGCAATGAAGCTGAAGGATAATGAGCTTGAATAAACGGGTAGGTCGATGTGACTTTTGCTATAGCGGCCCTATAAAAGATCGAGAAAGACTCAGCCGTCAAGTCTTGGTATTCACTTCGGTTGAGGAACGTCTAGCCACAACCTGCATTCAAGCAACATTTTTCAACATAACACTGATTTGTGCCCAGGTCCCGATGGAAGAGAAGGACGATAGGACCAAATATGCTTTAGATGAGCGTCTGGAGGGCGAGAAACGCACCTACCACGAGGTCAAAATTTTGCCTTTTTAGAGCTTTTTATGACTTTTTAGGGTCAAAGTGAGCAAAAAAGGCGCAAAATTTAGTAAAAAAAATGGCGAAACCATCGCAAATATGTTGAGTCTGAGATTTCGCATGGGACCAAAAAATAGTCGTCTATAGTATTAGATTCCATCACAAGTAAATTCGTCAAACTATTTGGTTCAAGCTCAAAACCAGGTCGATCGTGTTGTGATAGATGGACAACAAGTCCCCAGTGTCCTTGACGTGCGTACCCTCCGAGCACCTTACATCGAATCGAACCACTACCTTGTAGTAGTAAAGATACGCACCCGTCTCTGTGCAATAAAATATGCTCGTCGATAAATATAAGGATGATTCGACTTCGGGAAGCTAAAATCAAAACTGACAGCTAAACGGTTTTCTACTCGACTTGCAGTTTTAATCTCTGAGAGCAATCATCAGAAACTCGTTATAAGGGAACTGTGAGACGGCATTTCAAGCGTAGAGCTACCAGTTCCATGGACCAAAGGTCTTTAACTGCCCCCAAGTGCTGGTAGATACAGTGTCCGAAAGGAAAACCCTTTTCCGTTCTCTTATCTACTACTTTGATACACCATACTCCACTACAGTGGACTGACAGTCTAAAACAAGAGTTCATTGAGAGCTACGGACTGAATACTCCCTCTCCAACCTTCCAGTTGACCTCCGATCTCAAACCTTTAAGCGGAAGATTTCCAGATTTTTTGAAGAAACTCTGAAATTTAGATCTCACAAGTATTCGTAGGAACTCAAAAATACTACTAACTACTTTTAACTGAACCCTGTACCCATATAATACCTTGCCACCTTATTGTATAGCATTAATAATTCGAAAAATATATAATTTTGTCTGTCCTACCTTTATTATGACTGGTGAAGGTATTATTATCTGCTTCCAAGACGTTGCTCAATTGTTGTTGTTGCTGCTGCTGTTGTTGTAGCTGAAGTTGCTGTTGCAATTGTTGTTGCTGCTGTTGTAGCTGATGCTGATGTTCACTCGCTGGCGTTGGTGGGTAATCGTATTGATTCGTGCCACTATTTCCAACAACACCGCTGGCAATAGATTTGTACAACAATTGCTGTTGTTGTTGCTGCTGCTGCAAGCGATGTGTTTGCTGTTGCTGTTGGCTTAATGTTGTTGTCGGTGCTGTTGGTGGCGTATAAGGATTATTGTAAATATTACGCACGTCACTCTGGCTTTGCAGTTGCACTTGTTGTTGTTGCTGTTGCTGCTGTGCATGCGTATTAAAACCGTTCACCGTGAAATGACGTGTTTTCCCTGCAATGGAAGGCAAGCGCAACAGAAATGTTAATTTAAAGGTAAATATTGATTTCAGAAATTTAAATATTTTGAATTTTAATTTTTTTAATTAAGAAATTTTAAATATTTGAAGAAATAAATTTTTTTTTAATTAAATTAATTAAAATTTGATTAAATATTGGAATATTTTGGAAACTTTATTTTTTAAATTTAATTAATTAAAATTTGATTAATTAGTGAAATAATTCACAAAATTTATTTTGAAATTAACTTTAGTTAAAATTTGAAAAATTATTGCAAAGAAAGTTGAATTAAATTAATTAAATTTTGATTAATAATTAATTATTAAAATATTTTATTAAATTAAAGAAACTAAATGTGGTTAATTAATAAATTTTTTTCAATTAAATTATTTAATATAAAATTAAAATTAATTTTTTACATTGAAATAATTAAAATTTTATTAAGTACTGAAATATTTTACAAAATAGTTTTGAAATTAGTTTTATAAAAATTTGTTTAAATAATAAAATATTTTATAAAATTATTATTTTTTAATTAAATTAATTGAACTTCATTAAATATTGTACTAAATTAATGTATTTAGTTAAATTTATTAAAATTTGTTAAATTTTTTTTTTAATTAAAATTTTATGAGTTAATTAAATATTATAAAAAATAAATTTTTAAATTAAATTAATTAAATTGTGATAAATTATTGAAATATTTTGCACGATTAATTTTTTTAAATTCAATTAATTTTTCTAATTAAATAAATTAAAATTTTATTAATTAATTAAATATTCTACAAAATAATTTTTTTACATGAAATTAATTGAGAAGATGAGAAGTTTGAAAAACTTTTTTAAATTTTAAATAAGTTCCAGATATGCCAAAATCTGGTTACATTACCCCGAATCTACCAAAATTTGCTCTTTTTAGAGCCTTGAATAAATGCATGTGCGTATGTATGTAATATGTGTGTGCGTAAATAGCGTTGCCAGCTAGTGGCAGTGAAAATATGTTAATCTCACTGCAATTAAATCATTTTCCGTGTGCTTTTTCGTCGCCATTCACCATACCCACATGCATAAATTTGTAACGGTATAATGCGCGGGCTCATGAAAACCGTGTGTGAGAAAGCACTGGTGTTACCAAAAATTTTTCAAAGGTGGTAAATATTTAAAAATTTATCTTTCTAAAAATAAAAAATTTATCTTTCTATTACGGTATAATTTCTTTCCAAGTTACTCTCTCTATGTCTCTATCTCCTTGTATCTCTCTCTCAGCTCTATTTATGCGATACACTTTTTTGGATGTTATCTCTCTAGCTCGCTTTGTATCCTTTGTATCTCTCTGACTCTCTCTCTCTTATCTGTTTTTTGACTCTCTTTCTCTCTATATTTAGTAATGTAGGTATTCGGTTTATTTTCTTGTTTCCCTAAATTACTTTCCCTCTCTCTCTTACCTTACAAATTATTTTTTTAAATATCGTATTTCATATTTAATTCGTAAAATAAATGGCTTTACGACTTTTTTCAATATTATGTCCTTTCCAGAATTTCTCTCTAACTCTTAACCCCTTACTCTCTCTAACTCACTATTTTTTTCCACTTATTTTATTTTATTGGTTCTTTTCAACCTTTTCTCTTTCTTTCTCTCTCTCTACCTTTCTCTTACCTTACAAATAATTTGCTTACAGAACTTATTCCATATATCGTCCGTAAAAGAGCAGCTTTACGGTTTTTTCAACTTTCTCTCTCTGTTTCTTCTTGTATATTTCTCTTTCTCAAGATTATCTATCTTATTCTACTTATTTTGTTTTCTTGTTTCTACTGATATCTTTCTTTTCTTCTTACCTTACAGATATTTTTCCACAAAACATACTCCCTATTTCACCCGTTAAATAAATGACTTTATAATTCTCAACAACTTTATGACATATATTTTTTAAATGGTGGGAAATTCCATTTATGCCGTTCAGTTCACAATTTCTCTTCATTTTGTTTTATCTTCCATCTTTTAACCACCGATTACTTGATTATGTAGACTTGAGAACAATTTTAAATCCTATGGTTTTCTAAAAAAATTTTAAATCAACATCTCTCTTCAACAATATAAGACCGTCAAATAATTTGAAACTCTCGAAGAGGCTCTACTCATTAATTGAAACAACGATATTAATTCAAAATGTTGGTAAAATAAACAAATGTATATATATTTTTGAAAGCTTTTTAGATGAGCTTTCAAGATACATTACTATAACACAATTGCCAAAAAAGCGATGGTTTGTATAAGATTTTTTTTTTGAATTATGGGTACATTATACATAAGTATGTATGTAGATATATTTTTGAGAGCTTTTTGGATGAACTTTCATGTGACATTTTTCGGGCATAATTGAAAATAAGTGATGGTTTCTATTAGACTCTTTATAGAATTGTTGGCACAATATACAAATATTCTTGAGAGCTTTCAAAATAAGCTTTCAACTGATAACACTTTGGCTCTCTTTGAAAAAGTGATGGTTTAGTTTCTCAGATTTGATAACACTCTGGCATACCAGAAAAAAAGTAATGATTTTCATAAGATTCTTTATGGAAATATTGAGCTTTCATCTCATAACACTCTGACTTACTTGGAATGAAGTGATGGTTTGCATCAGATTATTTATGGTATTGTTGGTACAATATACATATGTACATATATTACTGTGAGCTTTTTGGATGAACTGTCATCGTATGAATCTCTGGCATAGGTTAAGTTAGGCTAATTAAATGGGCTGATAATATTAAGACTACCAACTATACCACTTGGAATTCTAGAGAATCTTGTCCTTGTAATATCCAGAACTCCTAAGTAAGCATCGTTCTGGCATATTCGAAAAAATAATGGTTTGAAATAGAAGAGAACAAAAGGGGGTTTTATTGGTACCAGTTTTACTATAATTTGTATCGGATTTTTGAGAGAACTTGGCGAGCAAAAATGTCTAAAACTTTCTAGTTGGATAGGTTGAAGTGAATTCGTCGAAAATTTTCTTATATCTTATATATATTCTTATTTTCTTTAGTTATAACTTGTCTCTAGCTTTGAGAGCGCTTCGAATGACCCAAAGAAGGGCAGTCTACCGGGGTCTTTGTAACCACTAAATTCATGACATAAAGTAACTCCAATGTTTTTATTTAGATTCAGATGCGAGCTATAGAGACTTTAAAGCGCTTTTAGTGAACCCGCACTACATACAAATATACCACATATGCTTACTAAGCTTTCTCTACAATCACAAATACATGCAAACTTGTTATTTCATACGACTGAATGGAAATAGTATGAAAGGGCTGAAAAAGCAAACGAGTATATTTGGTAGGATTGCTTTATATATATACATATAAAAAAATATATATGTATACATATAGGTATGTATTTACATAAGTATATGCATGAATATGACGCGCTAGAATATGAATGAATTATGCAAAGTTTTATATGGATATTCATAATAATAAAATAAAAGAGGGTTCTACAGCCGGAAATGATGACGCGGAAGCTGTGATAATGAAGCTGCAAATGTAACCTTTTTTGCTGGTCAAACAAAGCGAACGTAAGCGCATGGGCACAGCAACAAAAACATGCAAATCGGCTTTGAAAAGTATGAGCTCCGCCGCCCCTCTCATGCGTCGCTACTAAAGCCCGCCAGCGGCCCATCTAACAGCCAAATCAGCAACAGACAGCAGCAGAGTTGCACTTGTTGTTGTTGTTGTTGGCAGCAGCAACACTTTCAAACGGCTTACAGCACATTTCTTCACATAAACATATGCGCGTGTGTACAGGTATGTGTGTGTATTCATGTGTGGGTGTGCGTATGACGTTATGTTGATTTAAGTGGTGTGGTGGCTGCTTGTTAGGCAGCATTTGCGCTTTTGTTGTTTTTGCATATTAATTATGCTTATGTACTCGCATTAGACGAAAGTTGCGGCGCGCGTGTGGCAAGCAACTAAAGTTATGCGCGCTTATATGTATACATGCATACATAAATCCATATGTATGAGCATATTTTGTTGCATGTATTGGTGCTTGGATGTCGGGTGTGAAGCATCAACACATTGTTTGAATTTTTAATTTGCCGCTAAGTAAAAATTTTTGGCGCTCTCTTGTGCACGTGCAACAATGGTATTTTCTCCACGCTTAACGCGTGGCAAATCGGCGAGCAAGTAGGCGAAGGGCAGGTGGTGTATGTTGTAAGTAGAAAATATACTATTCAATGGTGATTTGCGGTTTTTAAGCTGGTGGCGAGCCGGCGGTGGCGGGTTGGGGGATTGTGGATAATTAAATTAAACATTGTGGATGGAAATTATTTTTTAGACTCTTATGTGATCAAGTTTTTGCTTTATTATTTGGTAAGGATATTAAGAGATAGAGAATTTTTTCCAGAGAGGCTTACAGAACAAAATAGAAAATCTTCAAGTTTTTCGGCTTCCTTAACTTAACTTAACTATACTTAACTTAACTTAACTTAACTTAACTTAACTTAACTTAACTTAACTTAACTTAACTTAACTTAACTTAACTTAACTTAACTTAACTTAACTTAACTTAACTTAACTTAACTTAACTTAACTTAACTTAACTTAACTTAACTTTACTTAACTTAAAATAACTTAACTTAACTTAACTTAACTTAACTTAACTTAACTTAACTTAACTTAACTTAACTTAACTTAACTTAACTTAACTTAACTTAACTTAACTTAACTTAACTTAACTTAACTTAACTTAACTGAACTCAACTTAACTCAATTTAACCGAACTAAACTTAACTTATTTAACTGAACTGAACTTAACTTAACTTAACTTAACTTAACTTAACTTAACTTAACCTTAACTTATCTCATCTTATCTTATCTTAGCTTTTTTCCCTTTTTTTCAACATCTTTTAAAAGTTAAGGGTTTTAAAAATAAGGCGTAGGAAATCATTATTATAAGGTATTATGCAGATACCTGGTCGCAGCGGAAACGTCAGAAATTGTGGAGCCGTTGAGCTCGCTAGAAAGGGGACCCTTATTCACATCCCCCCGTGTGTTATATTTATGGGCCACGCGCGAGCTCAGCAATCGTTGGTTAGCGCAACCAGCATTTGTGCTAATTCTGGCTCTGGATCTAAATGGTCCAAGGAACTACTAGTTCTTAGCAAGGTACACATAGCAGATACGATAGGTGTTCTATAGGACACTATCCTATTGGCACTCACTGAGTGAGACTAAAGATACTAGATACTTTCGGCTTCTCTGTTCAGCTTTCGCCATACTAAAGTTGAAGCATCTGGTCTGCCATACTCTTTCAATGACTCCGGTGAATTAGATGGAGTAGATATTACAATAATTTTGTAGCTGTCCATATTTTAGAGTTCTGAGATAAACGTCTCTGGCACTCCAAGTGGGATTATTTGCGGTCTGACGAAGAAGTTACTTATATATGTATTTGTCAGAATCGGCGATAGATAGAAAGATCGGAATCAAGTGCTTCTATGGAAAACTTTTCAAATTGTTGTGCTATCATACAAAGTAGATTTCTGCACCAGCAAGGATATGTGTCATACAACTTTATTTTAAAGAAAAGTATATATATTGACAACAGAATTTAAAAATATTCTTATATCTATATCTATATGTGTATATTTAAGTAGCCGCTGCAAATTGCTAGCCATGGCATGTGAGGTTCAATCACAGTGATTGCTTATTGGGGCGAGCGGTCGTTTAGCGTAGATAATGGCGTGAAATTTCGATTGACAATGGAGCATAACCACAAACAAATCTGCCGTAAATGCACACAAAAGCCATAAGATCTACCCAACTAACATATATGTATGTGTAGTACGCATATACATATATTCACATATATGAGCTGGGAGCTGCAAAAGCCCGCAAAATAGACAAAAGTGACAAATAAATGGCTGAAAGGCGCACAAAAGGGTGAAAAGCGAATTGTTTCGCAGCAAAAGAAACTATTAAATAAAATGGAAAACACGCACAAATAAGCAGGGGAAAGCACAAAGCACGCAAACAACAACACAACGCCGAATTCTTTTTCATAAGAAAGAGAAAAAAACAAACATTTTTCAAAAATTGGCTGATTTAGTGCGGAAATTGAAAGTCCCACAGCGCCCAACAAAATCTCAAATGCACGAAATACATGCATACATATGTGTGTGTGTGCACAAGACATAACGCCAGCGAGATTAGCATACATTTAGCCAAATGCAGAAGCATATCCCCAGGCGCATTTAACGCCATGTGTGACCAACCGCTTGCCGCTTAGCCTTTTGTCGTCTATTTTCGCACATTTATTTTGCAAATTTTTCACCAAAATAAAAGCAGATGAAAGTATGCGGCAAGTGAAAGGGTTCAAATGCCTTGGCTTTGCGCCATTCGCCGGTGACATAAATTAGAAAGTGAAAAAATAACGGTGGCAAGAAAAAATGTTGGTAATAAAATTTGCGTAAATAGCGTAATTTGCATTGAATGCTCATATGTGGCACAAAGCATAAATACATTTACACATACTTTTACATATCTTAGATATTGTATAACACAAGCGCAATTGTGTTGTAAAAATTTGACAAATTTATTTATTGGAAATATTTCTTTTTTTTTGTTTTTCTTGTATAAAAATCTAGTCTGGTGAATTAGAAAAAATAAAATGCGAATTTTTTCTGCTTTTTTTGAAATGAAGTATTACTAACACGAAACAATAGTAAAATCAGGTAGCCGTATGTTCTCAAATTTGGTTGGTATAGTATTCAGCATTCAAGTTTTTGGATTTCTGATACATTATTTGTTTTCGAGGTCCTTTCTCTTCTAATTTCTTTCCATTTTAACTATCATTTTTTTTTTGACTTTTCCCCTTTTTAATGTTTTTCTCATTTGAATTGACGTGAATTCTATTCTCGAATACTCGTTTGATTTAGTTTAATTTAGTTGTTTTTTTTCTTCTTTCTATTTTCTTGTCTTTATCTTTATCATTATCTTTTTTTATCATTATCGTTATCCTCGTCCTTTGCCTCATCCTCATCCTTATTCTTAACCTTAACTTTAACCTTAACTTTTTAACCTTAACCTTAACCTTAACTTTAACCTTAACCTTAACCTTAACCTTAACCTTAACCTTAACCTTAACCTTAACCTTAACCTTAACCTTAACCTTAACTTTAACCTTAACCTTAACCTTAACCTTAACCTTAACCTTAACCTTAACCTTAACCTTAACCTTAACCTTAACCTTAACCTTGACCTTGACCTTGACCTTGACCTTAACTTTAACTTCAACCTTAACCTTTACCTTAACTTAACTTTAACCCTAAGCTTAACTTTATCTTTATCCTTATCCTTATCCTTATCCCTATCCTTATCCTTATCCTTATCCTTATCCTTATCCTTATCCTTATCCTTATCCTTATCCTTATCCTTATCCTTATCCTTATCCTTATCCTTATCCTTATCCTTATCCTTATCCTTATCCTTATCCTTATCCTTATCCTTATCCTTATCCTTATCCTTATCCTTATCCGTATCCTTATCCTTATTCTTTTCCTTATTCTTATCCTTATCTTTATCCTTATCCTTATACTTATATCTATCCTTATCCCTCTCCTTATTCTTATCCTTATATTTTTCTTTACCATTATCCTTATTCTTATCCTAATCCTTATCCTTATCCTTATTCTTACCCTTATGCTTATCCTTGTCATTATCCTTATACTTAACCTTATACTTACCCCTATCCACATCCCTATCTTTATCCTTAACATTATCCTTTCTTTTCCTTATCCTTAATCATTTCTTTTCCTTATCCTTATCTTTAAAATTATACTTTCTTTGTCAAACCTTTCTTTTCCATGCCTTTCCTATTCCTATTTCCATTTCACTATCTATGTATATTCTCTCCTCGTTAGGGCTTCTACTAGTAAATATCCTCATTCCGCGTACACGTATATAATTATATCTCTCTCAAACAAGTTGAATTTTTTTTTTTTTTTAATTTTCCAAATTTTCTTTCTTTTTGAAACTAAAATTTGAAATTTACTCGCCAATCTCTCTTGGCAAAATCTGGGGTCCTATATACTCTCGTCAGAAAAACCTTGTACATTTAAATGACGGCAGTTTTGAACTTCCAAGGCTATATATCAACTTCTACTGTGTTCAACCGTTCAAAAATAGACAACTATGACACCGTGATATTAAAGGCTCAATGGCTAAGGCATCTAAAGTATTGAATATGGTGTCTAAAATAAAATATGCTAAAAGTTGAGAAGGAACAGAACAGACAAAGAAAACTTCATACAGAAGCGATTGAAACCGAAGCACACGTGTTAAATCCCTTCGTCGGATATAGTTAAAGTCTAGAAAAAGCAATAGTTTGCAGAGTTTCTTCGACTACTCAGCTGATGGGTAGACTTTTTGAAACTCGGTACAATTTCCTCACAAAATTAGTCTTTTAACTAGAATTTCTTATTCAATGGCATCCAAAAAAATACTCAAAGCATTGAAACTTGGAATCGCCCATCAAACCAAATTTTTCAAAATTCTTCACCATAAACTCTCTTTCTGTTGCGCTCCTTGACCTGTTCAATTTGTCTTGTGTGCCGCAACGCTTTCTCTCAACCAAATTGCGTCCATCTGCCCTCAATAGCACCCCACGAAGTCCACAAAGTATAGCTCGGCTTACCGCGGCCTCTATTTACGTGCTTTGTTGCAAATGCAATTTGTTACCTCGGACAACAAAGAATTGAGATGAAATCACAAATCCATGCAGCAAAACGCAACAAAACCGCCACACGCGTTATTACACTCCAGTACGCACAATCAGTGCGTATGTGAACGCAATTTGGCCGCTTTGTTTGCGAACTCATGCAATTCGGATTTTATTTTACATTTCTTTATTTTTTATACCCTGAACAAGGTATGTATATTAAGTTGGACACGAAGTTTGTGAGATCCAGAAGGAAACATCGGAGATACCATAACAAATATTTATATATAAATTTTCAGGATGACTACAAGCTGAGTCGATTTAGTCATGTCTGTCTATCTATGGTATCCGTCCATTCGTTCGTCTCTCTGTATATACGCGAACTCATTGCTCAGTTTTTGAGATATTGTTCTGAAACTTTGTTCACCTCCTTTTCTCTCGAAGAAACTGCTTATTTGCCGGAATCGCTGATATCGGATGACTATAGCATATAGCTGCCATACAAACTGAACGATCTAAGTCTATTCCTTGTAGGTAAAACTTTTTGGTTTTGCAAGATATCTTCGCCAAATTTAGCGCGGACTATTCTCTTAAGCAGCTCTACGATATAAGAAAAAATATTTTAGATCGGATTACTATAGCATATAGCTGTCATACAAACTGCACGATCGGAATCAAATTCTTATATGGAAAACTTTTTTATGACACGAGATATCTTCACGAAATTTTGTATGGATTATTTTCCCAGGCAACCCTATCATACTTGGAAAAAATTTCGAGATCGGATCACTATAGCATATAGCTGTCATATAAACTGCACAATCGGAATCAAGATCTTGTATGGAAACTTTTTTATGAGACAAAATATCTTCACGAAATTTTACATGGTTTATTTTCCCAGGCAACCCTATCATACTTGGAAAAATTTCGAGATCGGATCACTAAAGCATATAGCTGTCATATAAACTGCACAATCGGAATCAAGATCTTGTATGGAATACTTTTTTATTTGACAAAATATCTTCACGAAATTTTACATGGATTATTTTTCCAGGCAAGCCTATCATACTTAGAAAAAATTTCGAGATCGGATCACTATAGCATATAGCTGTCATACAAACTGCACGATCGGAATCAAGATCTTGTATGGAAAACTTTTTTATTTGACAAAATATCTTCACGAAATTTTACATTGATTATTTTCCCAGGCAACCCTATCATACTTGGAAAAAATTTAGAGATCGGATCACAATAGCATATAGTTGTCATACAAACTGCACGATCGGAATCAAGATCTTGTATGGAAAACTTTTTTATGAGACGTGATATCTTCACGAAATTTTACATGGATTATTTTCCCAGGCAACCCTATCATACTTGAAAAAAATTTCGAGATCGGATCACTATAGCATATAGCTGTCATATAAACTGGACGGTCGGAACCAAATTCTTATATGGAAAACAAAAGATATCTTCACGAAATTTTACATTGATTATTTTCCCAGGCAACCCTATCATACTTGGAAAAAATTTAGAGATCGGATCACAATAGCATATAGTTGTCATACAAACTGCACGATCGGAATCAAGATCTTGTATGGAAAACTTTTTTATGAGACGTGATATCTTCACGAAACTTGGCACATATCATTTTTCAATACAACCCTATAATATCCTAAAAAATTTTCTACATCGAACTACTACAGCATAGAGCTGCCATATAAACTGAACGTTCAAAATCTAGTGATTGTATGGAAACTGCTTCACTTATAGAGGGTATACCAGTATTCTTCTTGTTTTTGTATTTTTTTTTTATTTCACTCGTCATTTACGCGCTTTTCTTTGTTGGCATTAAAAACGGTCTGCTTAATTTTTTACCACACTTTTGTTTGCGCAAATTAATTCTATGCAAACGGGCGCGCTTTTGTGTGTGTTTGAGTGCGTGTGTCAACTGAAGAGCGGCTCTCAACGGCCGGTAATTTATCTTTCAACTTGACTTAATTTGCAGCAGCATTTGATAAAAAACCGCAAAAATTTAAGGAGGGTGAGTAAATGCATAGCACACATGCTGCATATGCGCGGGTGTGTGTGTGTATGCGCGCTTTCTGTTCTACTGGCATGTCCTGCCAATCGATCGGCTTGACTGATTGCAATTGTGATGAATTAATGCGACCAAATATTTGCGATTGGTTTGACATGTTTGACAATAAGCGCGTGCATGAATGCCATATGCGAGTGTGTTGGTTATTGTGTATGTATGCGTATGTATGTGAGTGCCTGCGTGCGGTATGCAAACGTGCGACGCTGCCACTCGAGCTGCATGTGGGAATGCGCTGCGTTTTGTTGCAGCTTTTTTGTTGCAATTGTTGTTGTTGTAGTTTCTGACGTTGTTGTTATTCGTGCTGTTGTTGTCACTGCTTTAAGCTGTTGACAAATTTTCATTACAAATTTCACACACACACACTCACACAATTGCATTTGCTTGCCTCTATCAGCGACCCACTTCGGCCATTTTTTCACCATTGTGTGTGGCAACAATCAGTACAACCCCTCATGCGGCCTATATTTGTGGCGGCACTTTCTTTTCAGCATTTTTTTGCTCGCGTTCATTGTGAGCGCGAATCTCATTCAATGAAATTTCATTAAAAAAGTCACCGCAAAAATTGCAAACGTGCTCGTTGGTAATCGATATGCGGCCGCAGCAGCATTTGCTTGTATGCCAATGGGATAACACACACACACACACATACATATACACAGCGTGGCTTGGTATTAGTGCGCATTGTGTTTTGACGAGTCGAAATTAAAAGCGCCACAAATTGAAAACGCACGCGCTTTCCACGTTTGTTTGCTGCCTCGCAACAGATTTGCATAACAAGAACAACAACAGCAATACTGCTGCGGCTTTGGTGACACTGGAGAAGACAAAAACTAAACCGAAAAAGATTTGGCTGACATCAAACCGAAAGTGTTAAGTCCAAAGCCGCCACTTGAACAGCTGTTGCTGCCACAGCTGTGCCTGTCGCGGTTCGAATATCTTCTACCAAGAGTTCTGTGTCCTCTACCGGGGTTTCTGTATCTTCCGCAGTGACTACTTTATCTTTTGCCACGGCTTCTGCGTCTTCTGCCACGGCTTTTTTCTCATCTACTACGACTTTTGCATCTTCCACAACATCTCCTGGCTCTTTTACTAAAACCCCTGTATCTTCCACCCCGTCTGCTCTCTCTCTACTACGACTCCTGCATCTTAAATCACGTCTCCTGTATCTTCCACTTCTACCAGCAGTGGCCTTACTATGCCCAAATCACCATAAGTTCAAATACTTTGATATTCGCATGCTAACGAAGCCGCTTAGCAGTCGTACAGTCAGTCCAACCGTATGACCGTCTGAGTCAGCGCGTCAGTCAATCACTCAAGTCAGTCGCTTAGCTATTTCGATGGCTGCCGCAAATTCCATGCATTCCTGATTATTCCTGCACAGCTTCTAATGTCACTTAGCTCACCACCAACTCAGCCACGGTTCATCTTGAGTGCCGGTTCCCATCATCAACGCTATCATCTTCTGCCGCCGCAGTCCGATTTGGTGCTACTCAACGACCACAATGCTGAGGGTGACAAAACTGCCAGCCATGCTTGCCACCAGTAAATGATTTCCATGCCGCATGTCCGCACAACACGCGCTGCACGCGGTATTCGGACCTCTATCGCCTAAGGCTGTGCATATAGTGACGTAAAGCGGCGACCGAAGTTTGATAGAAGTGAAGTGGGTAATAAATTCTGCAGTATTGATAATATTATATATTATTTTTAGGCTCTTTATACGGTAGTCAACCCGACGTTAGATACAAATTTAGACCGATGACTGAAGGGGAAATATACAGTTGAAGCAAAAACTTGACTAGATGAGCAGTTTGCAGGCACTGTCCCAAGAAAATCAAACATCAAAGACTGGCATACTAAGTTTAGACGTGATGAAATGAGCACCGAAGACGTTGAACGTAGTGGACGCCCAAAAGCGGTAGTTACCGAAGTAAATATCATAAAAGTCCACAAAATAATTTAGGATGACCGTAAAGTAAAGTTCTTTGAGATAGCAGGCACTCTAAAGATAACAACTGACCGAAATCCAATAGGTTACGAACTCCACAGTGGCTATAAGCATGATTTCTATCCACCCCGAAATAAATTCCTACATCAATTTCTTGCCAATTCAAGCTCCAACACAAAATCCAAACTTAAACCGTACACATTCATTCATTCATTCCGCTCATGGGCCGCCAGTGTATCTACAGCCTTAGTGTCAACTAGTATTTTCTATGAATTCCAGTCATTCGGTCGAGTATTTGGCTGCTGTCACCGCCACTTACAACATCTGCATAACTGCCACCCAACCACGGCACGAGTCCTTCGACTTACGCAGCTGCCACTACTGCCTCCAAGTCGCTGCCGCTACAGTGGCATGTAGTTTCTGCGCACTGTCTCACCGTTAGTCATTGAATGCTTTTAGTTTTGTGAATTTCAAATGCAAGGACATCTGTTCAAGTATCATGCTAATGCGCAATTTTCACCCAACTCTCAGCTCGGCACAACTCCATTTCGTGTTTATTTGATTTTTATTTTTCTTTTTATTCAATTTTATTTTACTTTTGTCAGCTGTTTTGTTTCGACGTGCCGGTCTCTCTCGTCTTCATTTCGTGTGTGCGCAACAGCTGCTGAAGCACCTCGGCAACGGGTGGCTGCGTAATCCTTGCTGTCATTAGTCGTTCGGCGTGAAGTTGTTCGTATGCACTGGTTTATTCCGCTGCTGGTTTTAATGTCAGCGCCTTTTCTGTCGATTTCATGTGCTTTTTTATTTGTTTTTGGCTTTACGATTCGTCATCAATGTGAAAAGGTGTTCAATTGAATAAAGTTTATTGGGTTTCTATGCTCAAAGGAGTTTCCATTGATGCCACAACCAGAAGGGTTGAACGTTTAATTAAAGTTTGAGGTGAATAGACGGATTTGGTGTTGACAAAATAGGAAAAAAATCAGCGAAAAAAAGCTGAGTTTATAAAGAAAAGATGTTTATAAAGCACTTTAAACTTTAAGGCTGGACCAAGCACTAAGTTGTAGTGGCGAAACCTGATAGATTAAATTGCCAACAGGTTTTATCAAGATCTTTGGAGACGGCAGGGTGTTAGATTAGGTAAATAGACTGATTTTTCGTGTGTTCACGAATAAACCCACGTGCACAGTTCGAAACGTCTATCCGTTGTGATGCCTTGAACTCCAAAGACCGTCACATATCTACAAAGCGTCTAGAGCCAGCCACAAGTTTAATGAACCGACTAATAGGTACTCTAACCTATTCGCCGGTTTCGTAGAAATTATGGCAACCAAGAAGTTTCAAACTAAGTCTTGTAAAAGCTAAACATTAGAGAAGAAAGATCTAAATATTTTTACCACATCTTTCTCCCTACAATGTGAACAAGTTGCGTCCTCCACACTCTTTAGCCTCACCGCATGAGTGCCAATGAGACATCTATCATTGTGGCAATGTGGAACTTGCCTGAAGTTAGCAGCTCCACGGACCTTTCACATATCTACATTTTATGTTTTTTTCTAGCCCAGAAGGCTGTCATAACCCCGCTGTCTGACCAACGTTTGCTTAGCGTGAGGCACATAGTTATAGCGCCCGAGTGCACGAAGGCAGGGGAACATCTGTTCGTCCCCATTTTAATGAAGTTGGGTTAGGAAAGGGTAAGACTTCTTGCATGCAGTTTGGTTTTACAGTTTTCGACGATTCCGATGTGGCCAGGCCCCCGGAGAAGTTTAATATGGAAGTAGTTTAAGACTGTTAGTGAGATCATGCACGCATTGACCTTACCGGCTTAGACCTGTATAGCAGCTCTGCTATCCGAATGGACGCATGGCTCTCTAAAAGAAATCTTAATTCGTAGAACTCTATCTGCTGCTCACTTAATGGCTGCCACTTCTAATTCAAAGACAATACAGTGGTCTGGAAATCTAAAAGAAGAATTGATTCAGAGTTTTAGATAGAAAAATCCCCTCCAACCTTCCTGGAAATCTAAGAGAAGAATTGGTTCAGAGCTTCAGATAGAAAAATCTCCTTCAACCTTCCAATTGATTCATCTGTAAAAAAACTCAGTGATACCAACAGAAGTTGTCTCCGATGCACAGTAGTCCCAGTTATCAGGGATGCAATTGAATTTGGAGAGGATTTCAGAATGTTCCATTCTAAGACCTTTAATGAATCCGATTTCCCGAACTCTGAGCTTATTACAGCGCGCCAGTTGTTCTTCTTTTTCGCTGTTTGGCAGCAATTAGAAACGCCAAGCAAAGCCAGTTCATTCTCCACCTGGTCTTACCAACGGAGTGGAGGTCTTCTTCTTCCTCTGATTTTCCGGGCAGGTATTGCGTCGAATACTTTCAGAGCAGGAGTGTTTTTGTCCATACGTATGACAGACCTAGCTAGCGCAGCCGCTGTCTCTTGATTCGCTGAACTATGTTAATGTTGTCGTATATCTCATACGCAAAGGACCATAAATCTTCCGCAAAACCTTTCTTTTTTTCAGAGAACGAGGATTATGAGTTTATTGTGAGTTTGGTCTTTGTGCGTCGACAGAGGACTTTACTTCTCAATTTCCTACTCAGTCCAAAGTAGCACCTGTTGACAAAAGTTATTCTGCGTTGGATTTCGAGACTGATGTTGTTATTGGAGGATGGACCAAGAGTAAAAGAAGGCTGGAGCCATCTGTAGAAGTTCACGCAAGTGAGGAAAGCGTCTTTTATTTGGAAAAGGCCATCAAGGTTTATTTTACAGTTGGCAGCTCACAACTCCCAGTCTTAGATTAAGTATCTTCTGGATAGTCAAAAAACATCCGTTTGAAGGCAAGCTAAAATGAGAAGGCGAACATTCCTCCCAAAAAGAAAAAGGCCTGTTGCGATATGCCAGATACTTCAGAACCCATTATTGCTGGGGTCAATGCGAAGAACTTTTCATTATACTCATTGCCATACTTAACACTGCTAGCAACTAAATTACTTTTACCTCATAGAAGCCAAGAATACGGAAGCCCCAAATGCCCCTTGATTAAGAGGAGTCTCTATGTTACCTAATTCAGCCGCACATTTTTATTTACTTTCTTTTATTTTCTATTTATACCGAGGTAAATTATTCGAAGGTAAATTTTTAACTTTCACTTGCGTCGAAATGAGCAAAACAGGACAATAAAAGTTAACAAGTAACAGACAATAAGAAGGCAGGTACAGTTTGTTAACAACACGCCCACTTTGCACGAATAAAGCTTGCTCCATAAACTTTGCCTCCGTCTTCGCCACATAAAAGTAAATGAGTTGAGAAGTGCGGTAATTTTCGCAATGAATTGCCATGCAAATTGACCACTCCACTTTGCACCGCAGCCAACTTCAAGCAGCAAGAAGTTTCACTTCAAATCGCTGCGCGTTCGTTTTTTGGCTACCCAGTAACCCGTGAGATACATATGCACAAACAAACATAAACAGTCAGTACGCTATGCCGCAGCGGGCTTGTTAGGCTTGTTTTGTTTGCCGCACGCGTACGCCGTTGAGTGGATCCCGGGAGACCCATGTTTACCAGCAAATATGAATACACGTTATTAATGCCATTGTTCCAGCAAAGCAGCCAGGGGAGCAGCGCGCTGTAAGTAAGCAATTGACTTGACTTTTGGTGGCAGGTGGTGGTGGTGGAGTGCAGGTAACTTGAGTGCTCATTTCATTGCTAGACAAGAAACCACTTGAAATGGCGCTTTTCGGCAACAAATTAGGCAGCAAAACTTTTTCGTTTGCAAATTATTCTTATTGGTTGATTAGTGTATTTTAATGTGTGTAGATTTTTCCAGAAATTTCCATTCTGTTTTGCAGCATAAAGCTTTCTTAGGTTTTGGGGGAAAGTTGTTTAGAAAACTTTTGATGAAAGGAAAAAAATTAGATGCCTTAAATTTGCGCAGGTTGTGAGAAAGGAGGGTTTTTGGGTGCCGCATTGCATTGCAAAGGTGCTCGAGCTCACCACAAATTTACTAAGGCGGTCAATTTCAATCTCAATCACTTTGCCGGGTTCTCCAAGCATATTCCAATCCAAGCAATGGAGGAGAAAGTGACATCATGGGCACACCACGCATCCGTCTACACGACTATGGCAAAAAGTGTCCGTCAAAAAATATTTAGTCACGTCGCATTTGGACCTATTGGACAGCGTTCAGAACACCTACAATTGCAGCGAGCTTGTCTTTGCTAAGAGCAGGTAGTTCGTAGCACCTCTTGGAATTCACTCTGGGCTAGCATGATCTCGCAGGCGCAAAAGTTCTCACGGTTTTCCAGGTTCAGCGCTAGAACGCAAGAGGACATCGAAAGACCGACTGGAATCCAAAAGTAAGCGTGAGCTCTCTAACAAGCTCATTGCATATGTGGTTTCCGGTGATTCCGCTCATAAGGAAAGGCTTAAAGCAGGCCCCGATAGAAGACTCCGTCACTTACTATACATCTTAACTTTGATCCAACCATTAAAAAGCCTACTGGGGATAAGGAAATTGAGTTCTCTCCCAGTTTGTCATCGAATTTCCAACCTTTTTTTTACTACAAAAGCTCTTTAGCTCCTTGAACTAGGTATTTGAGACTCTTTATCATTTGTTCATGTCGAAGCCTCTTATGGTGTTCAACTCTCAGTTCAACGTCCAATCGTCTGGGTTCTCTTTTTTTGTCATACAAGGAGTTAAGATTTTTCTTCCAGTTTCTCACTACCAAAGCTCTTAAGCTTCTTTAACTAGCTACCTCGTCGCATATCTCTTTTTCAATCACTCAAGGAATTTGGATTTTTTTTCCAGGTTTTCAGCGATTTTCCAAGCTTTACCTACTATAAAAGTTCTTAAACTGCTTAAACTAGCTACTTTAGCCTCTCTCTTCTCTTCTGTTAAAATTTTAGCAGCTGAACAAGGTTCCCAAAAACAAAATTGGATTTGGCAGCTACTTGCACTGGACGAAACCACACTGTAACCGCAACACAAAATTTTAATTAATTGCCGCCAAATTACTACGCAACCGAAACGCTGGGCGATGTCAAGTGGTCTATGTCACATGGAAGCCGCCGCACAAATCCTTTCCGCTTATCGATTAGCCACCAATTTAAACGAAACCGCTGGCATTTAATTCACCGAAATCAACCAATACACAACGAACTAGGCTCGGGGTCGCAGCCATGCAATTGAATGAATAC
The DNA here is from genome assembly GCF_024586455.1 of Bactrocera neohumeralis. Lineage (NCBI taxonomy): Eukaryota > Metazoa > Arthropoda > Insecta > Diptera > Tephritidae > Bactrocera > Bactrocera neohumeralis. The sequence goes on along the minus strand of NC_065923.1, from coordinate 72,429,006 downwards.
AATATTGAGGAAACCATACGAAAATAACCGCAAAAAGCGAAGAAAAAGAGAGCACAAGAATCGGTACAGATACCAAAAACAAAGAACATATATGAAGCGAAATCAGCAGCAAGCCCCACACGGCCCGCACTTCGTGCGACCCTCAAGCACTTCCAATGGCTTTTATTGACATTTGGGACAGTGGCATGCGGCATGTCTAGTCTCTATTGTTTTGCAGCTATTTGACAAGTTGTCCATACAAACCGCGCTCTGTCATTCATACTCTCCTTCTATCATGCTCTTCCTATCTATCTCTTTCCCGCTTTTTCTAGACATTTTCATGTCGTTTTGCGGTTAAATGAGTAAGTCGAAAAAATCCATTTTGCAATGCAATAAATCAGTTTAGTATTGCACCGTTATATGGTTTTCTATGCGGCCTTTGAGCCGCTGCAATGAAGTGGTAAGTCGACAAAAGGATTTTGTGTGTCGGCTTGTGTTCGGCAGCGTGTGGGTGTGCGGCGCGAACAATGACTGAGTTATTGATCCCTAAACGTGGATTTCATATGGATTGTGTTGCTGCATATTTTTTTGTTTTCGATTTATAATTGAAGCGCCTTCGTAATCCTGTTGGCACGAGTGTCTCTCAAGTGGAGGCGGCTAATCGGTTCGTGTAATTCCAATTAGAGTTCAAGCGCATCGTAAAATGCGATGAAACGTATAGAAAAGAGAAAAGAGGTACGAAATGCAAATAAACGAAAGAAAAGTGGATGGTATCGCTGACAATTGTAGCGAGGAACTCTTACTGGTAACTAAAGCTGGGAAATATGGTATCTGGTTCAGAGACAATGAAGTTGTATTATTTCGATTCACTATTGGATTGGATAATATTCGATCGAAGAGAACAGAAGAAAATAAAGCAGCCGTAGCTGAGAGTGTACATGAAGCCGTGAAGAGTCGATTTGGCGCCAATAGCACCTCGAAACGTATTGAACGATTTGCAAGAACTGAAGCCGCTCGACCTTCCCAAGAGACATGGCTTCGCTCTATGAGCTCTTCAAAAGACGATCCGACGTTTTCCAGTCAAATTGCTTGTTCAGCGATGAGGTCTATTTCTGGCTCAATGGGTACACAAACAAGCAAAATTGCCTGAAGAGGTGCAAGAGCTGCCTATTCATCCTGAAAAAACTACGGTTTGGTGTGGCTTGTCAGTTGGTGGAATCATCGTTCCTCATTTCGTTAAAAATAGTGTCGGTGAGAACGTAACCGTCAATGCCGATCGTTATCGCGCCATCATAACTGATTATTTGATGAATGAATTTGACTCATGATCTCGGCGACAATTGGCTTCAACAAGACGGCGATATTTGGTTTTAAGAAGACGCCGCCACTTCCTACACATCGCATCAATCAATGGATTTATTGAGAATAAATTTCGGTAAGCGGATAAGATCGTGTGATATCACAACGTTAGACTTTTTCCTGTTAGGATATATAAAGTCTGAGGTATATGTGGAAAATTTTGCTTCGATACAGGCCTTGTTGCTAGCCGACACGCGTGTTATTCGCCAGTTACCAGTCGAAATGCTGGAACGAGTCATCGAAAATTGACTCAACGATGATGAATGGATCATCTGAGTCGTAGCCGCGGCCAACATTTGAAAGAGATAATCTTCAAAAATGAAATGCCAAGGAATATTCTTTCGAACGTTTAAAAACATTCCTTATTAAATTTGAAGTTTCTGGGTTTTTTCTTTAAAAAAGTAGGGACTCTGGAGCTGGATCACCCTTTAGTAATAAAAAATTTCGGGATATCCAAGGCAGTCTGTTACAATTTAAGGTATATTGTCTGTACTAAGCTTCAAGTGATGAGCAGGCTTCAACCATCCAGCTTATGATGCACTCCTACCAATTACTATTTATAACACTCCTGTGCTGCCTTCAAACTTTTGACAATCTCAAGCACACTAACCAATTAAATAGCACATCCGCACCATCAACAGTCCCCCCAACCACCTGCAAATCTCATAACTTTTACCAGTAGGAATTTAGACATGACATTTAATGCTACCACCGCCAGTCGTCTCATCATTAATTGTGTAAAAGTGACGAAATATGGAGTATAACAGTAATGAGGACGACTTGTCACACACAGCAACTCATTAAGTGTCGTTAAAGCTATGGGCTCGGCGGCTGTGGCGAAGTTTGATTGAAGTTTGCGAAGAAAGTAGGGCGCAAAAAGTATGAAAATGCTGAAAAAATCATATTTTTTGTATGTAATATATACCATTGCAGCAGCTGTGGCGCGTCAAATAAATGAAATGCAGCAAAAAGATTAACACACGCTGGGCAGGACAGGAAGCGACGCAGGATATGCGCATGAGGTTACGCATATGCTTTTAGTGGTTTGAGTTTGTGTGTGTGAGAGTGTGTATGTACTTTTGGGTGTGTGTAGGAGAGTGTGTGAGCGCGCATCATTCATATCGTCGGCGTAAATTAACGGAGGTGCTAAAAACCGCAACATAAAAATGCCAAATAAAAGTAATGACCAACTGCCGCTTGAACTCTGGCAGCTTACAAGGGTAGCAAAGCGCCAATGCTGCTGTCCAAAAATCGCACATCATTACAGCTCAGTGCTAGTGAGGTATGCGTGGCTGCCTCGGGCAATTTCTTGCTGCCACATTTTATGTGATTTTTATTTCGCCTTTTTTGCTTGCAACACCTTCGCCGCCTTGCCTGCGGCTGTGTAATGTCAATTGAGGAGGCCTCGCTGCGGCCTGCTGTGTATCATATAGCAAGCATATACGTCCGCAATGATGACCACCAGCGCTCACACGCTCAGAACATGATTAACAACGAACGTGCAACATGCCGCGTACGACGCTCGACGGCACGACGGGGTGTTGACAACATAATGACAATTCAAACGCAATAATTACGCAACGTTTCAAACGCATACACAACCTTTATTGTTGCTTTTTGTTGTTGTTGCCTTTGTTGTTGTTGCAATTGCGTATTTGACACAATGACAACTTAGCTCAATGCGCCGCTGCTTGCCATTACTAATGTTGCAAAGTTGTAACTTTGATGTTGCACGTTGAACGCGTGTGTGTATGGTGTGTATGTTGCCTTTACCCGGCGCTGGTTAGGGGTTGCTTGTGCTGGTTTACTTTTAATGAGCACTCACTAGCGTTCAATGACTTGCCACACAGTCTTCTATAATATTATATATACTAGCAAGGCAATGCTTGCTCTTCACCGCTTTGTGTGCCACAAACACCAACAAAATCAACAAATTTAGTTTTTTGCTGCCTTACCAGCATCCGCATGATCCTTAGCTAAGGTACGCCTAGCCGCGCCTGCTTGTCTACCATCCGTTTGGTCAGCCTACTTCGCCAGCTCCGCTCCGCTCCCGTTACAATTTCCACAACGCTTTTGTTATTGTTGCTAACCCGCTGTCATTCTTCGTATTGTTAAGCACATATTTTCATACCCGCCTAAGCTTGTTGTGTTACACCAACTCACCCCTCTGCCTGCTCAAAACCCTAACCGCGCGCTCTTCGAATTCACATTCATCATTTATGTTTCACTTTTTCGGCCGATTTTTTTGTCATCGTCGATTGCTTTGTGCTATTTTTGTTTATTATTAGCTTGATTTCTGGCAAAAAATAACACACAAAGAGCGCACACACACATACACAGGATACACAGGCATATACATACACTCGCACTCAGGCGCGTTCTCTTTCCGCTGCTCACATGCGCTCGCTCCGCTGACAAGCCAGCGTGCGGTGTGTGCCTCGTTTGCTGTTGTCTGACATTTCAACTTTTTGTTGTTGTTATTTTTGTTTCTGAACGCGTGTGTAATGAGCAGAATATGTCAAATGTCGTTTAGAATTTCGCCTTTTCTTTTATTGACGCGCATTGTGTGCACCGTTCTCCGGTGCTTCCGTACACATGACAATTGCAGTGTGAATAATTAGTCGTGTTAGATTGGTTCATGACATTTACTTTTGAAGATAATTTCATTTAAATGTTGACCGCGCTGCGTCTTAGGTGGTCCATTCGAAAGTCCAATTTTGGGCAACTTTTTCGAGCATTTCGGCCGGAATAGCCCGAATTTCTTCGGAAATGTTGTCTTCCAAAGCTGGAATAGTTGCTGGCTTATTTCTGTAGACTTTAGACTTGACGTAGCCCCACAAAAAATAGTTGACATGTGGTTGATGTGGTTTCAACAAGATGGCGCTACATGCCACACAGCTCGCGATTCTATGGCCATTTTGAGGGAAAACTTCGGAGAACAATTCATCTCAAGAAATGGACCCGTAAGTTGGCCACCAAGATCATGCGATTTAACGCCTTTAGACTATTTTTTGTGGGGCTACGTCAAGTCTAAAGTCTACAGAAATAAGCCAGCAACTATTCCAGCTTTGGAAGACAACATTTCCGAAGAAATTCGGGCTATTCCGGCCGAAATGCTCGAAAAAGTTGCCCAAAATTGGACTTTCCGAATGGACCACCTAAGACGCAGCCGCGGTCAACATTTAAATGAAATTATCTTCAAAAAAGTAAATGTCTAACGTTTCACAGTCAGTTAAGCAAGGCAGCCCTAAACGAAGACCCGAAAGGTAAATAAATATTGCAACTATGCAACGTTGTCTAATAAATATATATTTTTTCAGGACGCGCGCATTTGTGTTGGCATCATAATCATAATAATCGCATAAGTCATACACTGACAACAACATTCTCATAATAACGGTAAACATATTACGCTTAAGTAAACGTTTAATCCACCAACTTGTCTTATATCAAAGAGCAAGTGGCAGACAGACAGACACAACTAAGTGGAAGAGGCGCACCCTGCCGCAGCTTCATACGCATTTAAGAGCCATGTGATACCCCCAGGGAGCCGGTATGTAGGTAGGTAAGTACAGTTGAAGTTGTAAGCGGGTATTGCAACTGTGGTGAGCGCTGGCTAACAATCGCAACATTTTCATTTCCGTTACCTATTTCGTGCTTATTTTTATTCCTTATTACGTTATCAAATAATGAATATCAAATGTAATGCTTATCATTTACTTGCAAAGTAAACTGAACTTATGGAACAGCAAGAAGCAGAGTAGTAGAGTGGGGCTGTACAGACAGCAAGCAGCAGGTAAGTGGAGCGCGGTCGAATGCCGAGCACATGAAGGTATAATAAGTACATACAAATATCCGGGATGGATTTGCAGGTGTGAGTGGAAGATTTCTGTGGCAGGCACTTCACATTATAATTTTTACTTAATTTTCATTTGCTTGCGCAGTATTTTTTCACCGCACTGCCGGTACTTTTTTCACTGCTAACGCTAGCTTGGCCTACGCAGATGAATTACTGAGCAGCAAAAAACGAAATCATTGGAATGGAGATGACGACGGAAGCTGCCTGGATAATTTCGTTCCCAGCAAAGCGCACAAATAAACATTGAGCTTCACACTCTCAGTGAAAAGGTATTTTTACTCGTCCATTGAAAAGTGCCCGGCCTGATACATATATAGATGGCGCTATTATAACTAAATCCATATAATTTTTAGTGAGCTCTAACCAAACAACAACGATTTGAAAACCTTTTTTTTAGTCGTATTGAAATGAACACCAAAAACGTTGAACGCTGTTGACGCCCAAAACCGGCGGTTACCGATGAAAACATCAAAAAAGTTCACAAAATAATTTTGGATGACAGTAAAGTGAAGTTGTTCGAGATAGCAGACACTCCAAGGCTATCAACTGAATGTATAATTCATATCATTCACAAATTTTTGGGTAGGAGAAAGCTCTGTGCAAAGCGGGTGCAACACAAGCTCACTTTTGACCAAAAACCCCGACGAACTGATGATTCGAAGCAGTGTCAGAAGATGTTTCAGCGTAAGAAATCTGAGTTTTTACAGCGATATGTGACAATGGATGAAACATGGCTCCGTGATTTCACTCCCAAGTCCAATTAACAGTCATCCGAATGGATTGCACACGATGAATCCACTCCAAAGCCTGGAAAAATGCAACAGTCTGCTGGGAAGATTATGGTGTCCGTATTTTGGGACGCGCAGAGAATAATTTTAATTGACCATTTTGCACCCAACGACCATTTCCTGTTCTCAGTTCTCAAAAGAAGGCGCGCTGGTAAGAAATTTTCATCGAATGATGAGGTGATCGCCGAAACTAAGGCCTGTTTTGAAGCAACGGATAATTCGTGCTACAAAAATTGTATCGGAAAGTCGGAGGGTCCCTATAATCAGTATATCACTCTTGAAGAAAACTCTGTTAAATAAAAAGAGCGAATGTTGTAAAAAAAAGGTGTTTTACTATGGCAGGCCGGGGACTTTTCAAACGACCTGTTATTTATCTTTTAGACGCATGAAAATCGCATAATAAATACAGTACGAAACAAAAGTGGAGCTGGGGTAGGCCAACGCACCAGCAGACCAAAGTAGGCAATGAAAAACTGAAGAAGCAAAAGAAAAAAAAAACAAAAAAAAAAATCAAGTGGAATATTTAAGCAGCTCGAAGCGTCAAAAAGGTGGTAACAAGGCACAAAACCAGGCGCTCAACAAGGTGGCGGAAAACCTTAAGCTGCGGCTAAAACGATAAGCGAAATATTTGAATTTTTAATAAAACTTTACGCGCCAAGTGGCATATGAATAGGGTAACTTGGTAACTTGGGCGAAAACAAACGGCAAGAGGCGACAAGCTGCTGGCTACTGTTGACTCGTGGAACTGCGGTTTGTGGGGCAGCGACGCCGACGAAAACTTAGTCACACTTTCACAGCTGCTGTGACATATTCGCTACAACAGTAGCAGCAACAGTAAGTCGCGACAGACAACTCACCGCCACAAAACAGAGACAAAAGCGTACGTAAAAGCAGCAGGCAGCTGACGCACAGCGAGCCAGTCATCTTGTGGATGGCTATACAGCAGAGTTGCCACTCCAGCCACGATTTGATACCACTCGCCTTGTAAATGACTATGCAGCAGTGTTACCACGCCAGCCTCGATTTGGTGCCATCAAACTTACGCTTTGATTCATTTAGCATTAAGCGAAACGGCAGCCAATGCAAATTATTCAAATTCGTTTTATTTTCGCCTGACCAAAAATTGCGCCACATTGTAGTTTCCACGAAAACCGTGCGAACTAGCGACCAGTCAACGCGCACGAAGTTCAGCCAAATCGAATGTGTCCGTCAAGCGCCGACTACAAGAGCGCATTGTAGTCGGCCAACTCAGCAGCCGAGACCGAGCGCAGTCAAATCGCGTCAGCTAACCGTCTAATCTTAGCTGCGCGCTCGGCCCTTCCCTTCCGCCTAACCGACACGTCAGTCAGCCGCTGTACCCAAGCAGCCCCTCATTGTAGTCCTTGCGGTTTAATTTGCGCTTTAATAAAATGTGCAAAGCATCCGTTCAGCTTCTGGATAGCGAAAGTTTGCTCTGCTTCTTCAACTCTTATTTTGTCTTGTACTCGGGTCGTCTACATTTTTCGCTTTATCTGCGCGTGTTTCCTTTTCCCCCACCATCAAGCGTGTGCTTGCCTTATATCCATTTGATTTGTCAGAATCGCATAATATTAGCAAACACAATTAGAATTGGAAAAATATTCAAATTAAGTTTTATTTCTTTTATTACTTTTATTTTCGCCTTTTTCATATTCTCCACCGCCGGGTTTGTGGATTTTGGTGGGAGAGCTTATGAGAGCTGTCATTTGCTTGAAACCGCGGGAACTGACGTGTTCGTTGTTGCTGGCGTTTTTGCTTTAGTTTCATGAAGTTTTGCGGGTTTATTTAAGTTGATACCATTCTTTTTGGTTTTTATTGACACTTTCTTAATTTACGCTCCCTGGATTCCTAGTAATAAGTTGAGCTGAGGAGGAGAGCTGAAAACTAGCTATTGAGTACATATCGCAATTTCGGTCCACGCTGCGGACCAGTCCAGAGCAGTATGCAAGCTCAACTGGTAGTAGTTTCGACTACGAGATCTAACCGGAGACTTAATTTTGGTACCACAGGTAGCAGAAGCCCTTGGAGTTCGCTCTAACCGGCATCATGCAGACTGACCCCTTGGGTAGTTTCGTTATGGTTGCGGTTAAAACTCGAATGCGGAAAAAACTGATACCTTGTCAGTTGAATGTGTAGTTGCATTGCAACTGGATGCCGGGCCCAAAGTACGGCAGAGGTTTTAGATGGGCCTCGAACCCTACCAGGGTGGTTAGTGTGTCCATTCCACACTACCAATTGGTACTGAAAATGCCTGGCATATGCGCTGATCAACGCATTGATATGATCAGCTGTGCTTTTGAGCGCCGTGGGGTAAGTCACTATCTATTAAAGTTGGAAGTATTGAGAATGAATATCATACAAACCATACCCAACTTTATATGTATATACGCGAACCAGACCTGCAGTTTGAGATATCGATCTAAAATTTTGCGCACCACCTTATCTCTCCAAAAAGCTACTCTCTTGTCGGAACCGGCGCTATCAGATAACTGTAGCATATACATAGCTGCCATACAAACTGAATAATCGGGCTCTAGTTCTTGATAGAAAAACTTTTTTATTTGACCAGGCATCTTCACGAAATTCGGCCCAAATTATTACTCAAAGTATATCTATAATCTCCCAAGAAATTTTATAGATCGGACTACTATAGCGTATAGCTGTCATACAAATTGAGCGATCCAACCCAAGTTCTTGTAAAGAAAAGTTGTTTAATTGACAATATATTGAAACGAAATCTGGCATAGATTATTATCTAATGCATCGCTACAATCTCCCAAGAAATTGTACAGATCGGACTACTATAGCATATAGCTGTCATACAAACTGAAAGATCAAAATAAAGTCCTAGTATGAAAACTTTTTTATTTGACAAGGTATCTTCGCGAAATTTGGCTTACATTATTATTTGGAACATATCTACAATCTCCCAAGAAATTGTTCAGATCAGACTACTATAACATATAGCTCCAATACAAGCTCAAAATCAAGGCCTTTTTCCTTCTTCTTATAAGAAATTTACCTGTGCAGGGTATTATAGTTCGTTTGTACCAAAGTTAAAACTTTTTCTTGATTTGTTCTACTTTCATGACTGAAGATTATGTCAGATTCTCTATACTTTCTCCAGCTATGCCAGAGCTATGCGAGCGAGATTTTGTTACGCCAAGCCAGCCGAACAAATAGAAGTTTTAGTTTATGAGCTCTAATTTATTTTTATATTAATATATTTGCGTCTTCTATTTTATAAATTATTTACCTGAGTCCACTACCTAAATAATTACATTCCCGCTCTTTTTGCTTTCCATCAGTACGCCATTAATTTCCTAGCTCTCCATAAAAATATCAATATTATCTCTGCGACCTGCGTTCATATAACTGTGTATATTTTGAACATGTATGAGTCAGTATACTCATGCATATATTGTTATACATACATATGCATGTGTGTATGTACGAGTATGTTTGTATATATGTATAGTATATATGAGTTTGGCAAGTCAATCTTGTAAATACTATGAGCCCGCAGTAAAAGCGAAAGGCAAAAAAAGCAATCAAATTAGGCTAGAAGTGAAATTGATTTTTTATTCAATTTTAATGTATGACACATAAAATGCCATGCAATCAACATTGACATAGACGCAGCTAACTGTACGAGACTAATATACATAACTAACAAGGATGTTGATGAAAATTGATGTATCTATATGTGAGATATGTGTATAGAAGTGTATATGTGGTTGGTTGGGGGATGAGTAAGAGTATGTATGTATATGCAGATAAATTAACACATACTTGAAAAGGTGGAAATGAAAAAATATATATCAGAGTATATGTGGGTATATGTGAAGCAACCCAATAGGAATTTTTTGAAAGAGGGAAATTGGTTGCAATGTGTCTTAAGGTTGGTTTCTGAAGACCTATTTAGCAGCCATCTGTAAGTTAAGTTCTAGTTAAAAAAAGGTTAATTACCGAAAGAAGCAGTCTTGGCTAAGCTAAGCAGAAGTTAATTGAAAGATAGCTGCTAAGCAGACGATCCTTAGTAGTATCAAGGAGCTTTTGGTTTTATTAAATATTTACACGATTTGTAAAAATCTGGAGGGTAACTCAGGCTCTTTTATAGAATATTTTGTGATAATTTCTGCGACATAAACTTTTTATAACACTTAATTAAATTCCTACTAGGTCACCTCTTACGTATCACCTTTTCATATGCAAAGCTAGTATATTTATATGTATGTACATAATATAGGAAAATGTGAGTGCGAATGTACACAGATTCACCTTAAGGCCAATCGTAATTTTAGCACACACAATCCGCCCTTGGATAACTAATCGAAACCGAGAGCTTATGTGATTATCTTTGATTGCTTTCCATACAAATATGTAAGCAAAAAGTTCTGACATAAATATAAATATATATCACTTGTATATATAAAAGTTGCTATATGGTGAACATGACTGCTCTGGCGAATATGACTTTTAAGGCATCAAAAAATTTCGTTAAATAAATTAAAAAAAAAAATATGTATACAAATTCGCAAAATCAAAGCTTGGAACTCATTCAAGCATGTAGCCGACCATACAAAATCTAGAATATTTAAGAATATGGACCCAGAGAATGGTGATCCAACAATGTATAATTTCAACTCAACTCAACTCAACTCAACTCAACTCAACTCAACTCAACTCAACTCAACTCAACTCAACTCAACTCAACTCAACTCAACTCAACTCAACTCAACTCACCTCAACTCAACTCAACTCAACTCAACTCAACTCAACTCAACTCAACTCAACTCAACTCAACTCAACTCAACTCAACTCAACTCAACTCATATCAACCTGGCAATGAATACATGTTGTTTTTGTGCTGAAAATGTTTGCCAAAACATTTGTTCCAAAGCAGTCCGGTCTACGGAACCGGAACGATACCACTTTCTTATCCAGCCAAGGTCTAATGGTCGAATACATTCCCAAATAACCCATCTAGATTTTGTGTTACATGAGTACTGAAGTGATGACTCAACTGCCACTGAACTACTAATTCGCTACACACATGCCCTTCTTATTTTTAATGGCTTCGAAGAGTCCTTCTTTTTTTATAAAGCAAGCTTTAGGTGCTTTGTCTCCTTACGTTTTCTACTACTGAAGAACTGGACTTCGCGAGATATTGGCCAGCGCTGGCCTATCATCGTTTCAAGCGCTTTGGCATGTTCCTTTTGGTCCTAGATCGATCTTAAAGGATTCTGTGAGCTCTTTGTCCTCGAAAAGACTACCTCTCCCTAGTTGTGGGGGTTCTAACAGACAATATTCTTTAGCTCAAAATTGATCGATTGAGGTCAAGTGAGCTCTTTGCTCTCAGTAATCTCTAAAGCTGTGGAGGTCCCAACAGATCATTGTCATATTGGCGCCCATGCCGTATATAAGAATCTTACCGGACGACATCTGCAGAAGCTGTACGGAAAAAAGTGAGTTGGAAAGATCTCTGTACTTCCTTTCTGATTTTCTCGCAGTTGCGAGATTGAAACTCAAACACTAGGGAGCTTATACTTTTAGATATCTCACCGAACTGTTAGGAATAGAAATTAAACGCCGGAACTTATAGGTTTGAATTACCGGAGTACTATTTTTATGGTTTCAGAAATGACTGCAGTTAGTAGTCCAAGTGCGATCTCTGGATCAGCCATCAAACCTAACCTAACAGGCAATTGCTCTATCGCTGTTAGCGCTGGAAGAATACGATGTGAAAACAACTCAACATTTCCTTCTTAGTTGTTCCCCGTTTGCGAGATCAAAGCTTATAGCATAGAGAACCAACCAAGCCTAACCAAACAAACATTTAGTAAAACTATATGCATTTCTTAAAGAACAAGCCATCGCTCGGACTGAAGTCATCTACCATTTCACATGTTTGAGGTTAGAAATACTGTTTGGATGATTGCTTATTATCGATTTGGCTCCTTGGGTTTGACTTCAAAATGGGGCTAACACTTTACTCTGATTTAAATTCCTGGCAGTGCTTAGTAAGCTATTGCTGAAAACCCTGTCGTCAAGGTAACTTTTTTCGCTAAAGTTCTGAAACCCATCTTCTAGTTTAATTTATTGCCTGCTACAGTTAAACTGCTAAAGTAATATAGGATACCCCAGAATTGGACTGAACAGTTACATTTCCTGCACCACTACTCTCTCTCCTCTTCGTTTATTCACGAAACCAGCTCACAATACTCGCTCTTTGCAACATAAGTAAGTTGGCTGCCACTTCTTATCAGCGCCTTGCCACTCCACAACATTTGCATGTAACACACAATAATTCTTCAGAGCTCCCCCATCGCATTGCGCGTAGCTAAACGCCTTCAACGAAGTTTCTTTCATGTACCTTCTACTATTTTGGCCGCCCCAAGCCTGCTGCTGAGCGTCGCTTAGCCATTCTGCAGCATAAATTGAAAGGAAATTAAACATCGAGTGTCGCTATTATTGGCGATTATTGAAGTTTGCTGGCAATGCATAAGCTCCGCCAGTTGTTGTTGCTGCTGTGCTTGACTTCAGTTGCTGTTGACGCTGCGATTGCGGCTCCAACTGCTCGCGATTGGCTGCAGGCAAATTATTATGCGATAATTATATTACTTTATTGGACTGCAATGCCACAAGGCGGCTACCAAAGTAGCGTTAGCGACACCAACAGTAGCAGCAGCAGCAACAACACTAAGGGCAATCAATATGCGGGCAACAGCAGCAACAGTTACGGCAATAAAGTCGATGGGAAGCAGCAAGTTAGCGCAAGGACGACCGCCTAACTAATGGACGCTTGTTAGCCAGCACATTATGTTGGACACCCCTGCCCGCGCGGATCCCTTCAAAGTGGTTGTGCTGCTAACAAGCTTACGTTTTATCCCATTTTGTAGCGCTTAATCAACATTACATGTAACGGGATATTGTAAAATTGAAATATTGATTGGAAAATACATGCGATCCTACTCGATTACTTGTATAGGTGTGTGTGCCTGTATGTGTTTCTTTGTGGTAGTCACCTCAAATTGGGTCACTTTCTGCCACATTTTCATATTTCTGGCTATTATTGGCTTACGGCATCATATTGTGCGAGCATGAAAAAAATTAAAAAAAAAATTACATTTTTAGTTGGTCTTACCGCAATTGCGCCGTGAAGCATGCTTCAAATATTTTATTAACAGTTGTAGTTGTTATAATTGTAATTGCAAGCGTTCGACCCAACTCTGCGCTCGGTTATGGGATTATGAGAAATTGTGTTGCAAAGCAAGCAAAGAAAATTATTTGGAATTTTGGGCTTATTGCCAATCGGCACAGAAATGATTTGTGCGTTCAGTTTTCATTTTTCATTTCATTTGATTCTTCAGCTTAACTATTGATGCTGGGCGCACTGAACTTTTGATTGGTTGTAAGGTCGTTGCCTCACCACGAAAAATTGTGTTGGATTATGATGAATAGTTTGATGGCACTCTGCAATTAATACCAGCCTTAGAGTTACTGGAGAATCCGTGTGGCGAGGTCATTGACTATTGCAGTATAAGAATGTGTTTTGATTATGTGAAGCGTGAGGTTAAAGAAGCGCTTTAACTGGAAATTTGTCAAGTGATAGAGTTTTGATTTCAAAGAAAAAATATTTATAATGAATTACTAACCATTATACCCGCTTTGCGCATTCTAATACTGGAAAGCTGGGTAAGCTATCATCGCTTCAAACGCTTTTGCGAGATACCTTTGGCTCTAGATCGATCTTAAGAGGTCCTGTTAGCTCTTTGCCCTCGGCAAGGCTACCTCTACCTAGTTGTCGGGGTTCTAACAGGCAATATCCTTTGGCACATGATTGATCGCTAGCGATGAAGTGAGCTCTTTGCCTCAGTAAGGCTCGCCTCTCCCTAGTTGTTGGATTCTAATGGGCAATTGCCCCATGTCGGTCAAGTAGAGTTGAGGATCTTACGGGATGCTAGCATCAGAAGCCGCATGGAAGAAACCGAAGGTGGGAACATCTCGATATTTTTTTATTGATTGTTCGACGTGTGCGAGATCAAGACTTAAACACTTGGAAACTTAATGACAGTTGATGATCCTAATGATTAATTAATAAATACTAATGATTTGTGATTTATGATTTAAGATTAAAAATATTGACTGCTGATCTAAGATTTATGATTAATAAATACTGATTTATGATTTTTTATTTAAGATTTGAGATTTATGATTTAAGGTTTAAGGTTTAAGATTTAAGGTATAAGATTTAAGATGTAAGAATTAAGATTTAAGATTTAAGATTTAGGATTTAAGATTTAAGAATTAAAATTTAAGATTTAAGAATTAAGTTTTAAGATTTAAGATTTAAGATTTTAGATTTAAGCTTTAAGATTTAAGCTTTAAGATTTAAGATTTAAGGTTTAAAATTTAAGATTTAAGATTTAGGATTTAAATTTAAGATTTAAATTTAAGATTTAAGAATTAAGATTTAAGATTTGAGATTTAATATTTAAGATTTAAGATTTAAATTTAAGATTTAGAGATTTAAGATTTAAGATTTAAGATTAAGATTAAGATTTAAGGTATAAGATTTAAGATTAAGATTAAAGATTTAAGATTTAAGATTTAAGATTTAAGATTTAAGATTTAAGATTTAAGATTTAAGATTTAATTATGATTTAAGATTTAAGATTTAAGATTTAAAATTTAAGATTTAAGATTGAGGATTTACGATTTAAGATTCAAGGTTTAAGATTTAAGATTTACGATTTAAGATTCAAGATTCAAGAATTAAGATTTAAGGTTTAAGGTATAAGATTTAAGATGTAAGATTAAAGATTTATGATTTATGATTATTATTTTTGATTAATGCTTATTGAATTTAAGATTGATTGATGATTAATTATTTGTGATTAATGATTATTGATGACTTATTATTTATGACTTAATTAATTAATTTATGATTTTGGTGTTTAATGACTTATGATTATTGATTAATGATTAATTGCTTTTGGTTAATGACTATTGTTGACTTAAGTTTTATAATTTAATGACTTATGATTTATAATTATTGAATACTTTTGATTTGTAATTTCTGAATAATGATTTACAATTTATGATTTATGATTAATTATGATTTAGGATTTATGATTTATCAATTATTTAGTTGTCAAGTATTAATTACGACTTGTGACTTTCAATTTATGAATAATGTCAATAGTTATGAATTATGTATGACCTCATGAGAACAAGAGAAAATATAACAGCATATTAATAGTTAGACTCAAATTTGGCTTTTCGGGCCTCGCAAATCTCGCTCCATTTTAGACTTTAGCTCTCGTCGGTTCTGAGAATATTCTTCTATTTTCTTACGGCGACCTAGCTCCCTACAATAGAATGAAATACTCACCTAGAACTTTACCAACTGCCTCTTATTGCGGCATTACTTCGACTAACAAATTTTTCAAAATTCAACATAAAGAATCTCAAGCCCTTGGCAACAATAGGTTGTCAGTAAATCATCTTAAAACTGCACGAATGATGAGAGTTTGTTTGCAAAAGAAAGATGCTTTTGGATATTTCGGTAGTTTTTTAATGTACCATACTCGGTAAGTGAGTTGCTAAGCTCATTATTATCTTTCACTTATTTTTCATTAAGAGACTGACCCACAAAACAAAAATGGAAGTCTAATTATTGCGATAAAGACTGAATATTTTTCTCATAATGGTTTGCCTAGACGGAACGATACGAAGAGATCACTATCACGTATAGACCAGTGGTGCATAACCGGTATAATAACAGGTAATAAAATGTCGCAATCGCGATATTGTGCACTTTTGGTATAAACGCCATCGAAATACTAACTTCACAAAAAAACAAAATTTAAAGTTTCAAGGCCATTTAATACGTAATACCCCGAACTAAATACTCTCGATCGCCATATATAGCACAAACATGAAGTGCATGGGTTCTGAGTGTCCAAATCAATTGAGCGCGAGATCAAAGGCGTCGCACCCACTTAATAAAACCGACATAACTACCTAATGCCACCATATCCCCCGTGCGCCTACCACACTGCCCGCAATAACTTCATCTAAGCACTGCTGCCAGCGCATATCACGCCAACAACTTAATAAAAAAACCCGTTAGATAGCAGTTCGGTTACAATCAGTACGCGGCGCAACGATGCGTAAGATCTCGCACAGACATCTCGCATGCAGTCGTTGAATAAGTGAGTTCAAGTAAGTGCCTGCTTGTCTGACCAATCGATTTCCACCAAGTGCGAGTGTACACTCAATGCGCCTTAATCAAATCATGCCATTGTGCGCATTGTTGTACAACAAATAAACTACGAGTATTACAATATTATTCCAGTGCATTTAATAAAGTGTTTACGAGCGCACACACATACATGCACATGTATGCTTGCAAGAAAGCTGCTATGACGACTCACTTTGCGCCGAATTCGCAGACGTTCAGCAAAATGAATAGAATATAGCGGAAAATAAATGGAAAAAAAATCTCAAAAAATGCAAGAAAATGCTCGAAAATAAGCAGACGACACAAAGTAAACGACAATGGCAAGAAAATTGCTTTCTTTCAACGCAGCGCGTGCATGTGTTGCAAGCACGAGCGCGCTGCAGCACGAAGGCAAGCAACGAATGCGCGCCAAATAAACGAAAAAAAAAACAGCGAGAAACGACAGTTTGTGCATGCGGCTGTGTGTGTGGATGAATTTTGCGGCCGTGGATATGTGGCAAGTACGGCAAATCGGCAGGATATTGGTAAGCGTAAGCGCTAAAGCGTCTGCGTTCGAGCGTGGGCCACCAGTCTCAATGGCTGTAACATTATTTTGTCGGTCCATAATCGAAGTGCCACACACTGCTCATGCCACATGCTTGTGGCAACTGCTCGGGCACCGCACCAGCACATTTTGATTTTCACATTACAAAAGTTTTTCGGTTTTTCGGTTTTCTATTTGTCTTTGTAACTGAAATTCGCCTAAAAGACGCTGGCAGCCGCAAACGTCGCGCGGTGATGGTGGCGGCTCTGAGCGCTTGCATGTACCGTTAGCATTATTTGATGATGCTTTCGCGATTTTTTCGCACTTGAGTGGCTGATTTTTATTAGTTGAATTCCTTTGGTTTTACTTTAACTCAGCAAACAAATAGTGGGGCATGGCGGTGGCTGTGTGAAGATGCGGCAAGTATAGTCGAAGTTTTGCTATTGCTTGCTTTTGTGTGGCAAGCAGTCGGCGACGGCGGCACTGCAATGAAAGCCCAAGCACACACACATACACGCACATATATTTAATGTAATTTCATATAATATATAGGCGCTTATGTACACACACGTATATATAATGTATAAACAAAGATTTCAGCACTCAAGTCGCCGCCTGCGGTTGCGGCGTCTATTTGATTTTGCCTGCCAGCTTCGCTGCCACCTCAGCGCGCCACTCAGCGCCGTTGCAAGCACTTCGCTACTGCTTCTCGTTTGCCCTGCGTTTGTATGTATTTTGTTTGTCGCTGCGTCGTTAAACAAACAATGAATTCTCAAGTGCTGTTTTCTGTTGCTCAGTTTCTTTTCGTTTTGGCAACAAAATAGTTTTCCAGCATTTTGCAAACGTTGCAATTTTGAAGTTTTCTTAAAGCAGCGCTTTATATATACATGCATATGTATAGGCTATATGTAGGTATAAGTGCGCTGCTTACTGCCGAGCCAGCCAGCTTGCTGCCGCTTTTATTTGTTTGAACTTTGTCTGTCTATATTTGCTTTGGCTTTTTTCCACCAACTATTTATTGCCTAATTTAGTCGGTGTTTTCGCTACTTCAAGTGCATTCTTGGCTTTGATTTATTGGTTATCTAAGCGCATTTAGAGGTTTCAAGTTTTATTGGCGTACTCGTACGTGTGTTAATATATTGTTACAAGGAAATCAATACTAACAGCATGTAATGAGTTATGTTGTATAATACTTTATTTTTCAGCAAAATTTAACTTTTTCTCGTGGGTTGAAAAACTTATGGTTTTGGCATAAAAATTTACGGTATGACAAAGAAATTTATGGTATGACATAAAAATTCATGGTATGACATGTTTTGAATATATTGCTGAAAAAAGCTTTGCTCTTCGATTTAAGTCATTTTATATATGGTATGGCATACAAATTTATGGTATGACATATTTAAAATATGTTGCCGGAAAAAGAATTATTCTCCGATTTAGGCCATTCTGTATTAATCAAATAATTTTTCACATTTTTCTGCAGTATATCTATATTTATATTATGACATGTAGCATACAATTAGTAGCACTGTTTTATCTCTCATGATTTAGAAAATGTTAAAAATATATTTTCTAGTTATTTAAAAAAACATACTTATAGTGGAAATAAAAAAGTTGAATTACTAAATTTTAAAGTTAAACAGTGTTTTTTTGTATTATAATCGATTAAATTTTTGGAAAAGATTATAGTCACAGACTAAGCGTAAAAGTGCTAAATTTTAAAATTAAACAGTGGTTTTATGAATTTTAATGGCATACAATAAAAAGTTATGGCATGACATATTTTGAATTCATTGCTTAAAAATGCTTTACTCATAGAGTAAGGCTACTATTTTTACGATTTCATTTTATTTTCTTATTTTAAAGCCATATTTTATATTTACAAAAGTTTTAAAGTCAACCAGCACTTTTATAAATTTTAATGGCATACCAGAAAACTTATGGTATAAAAGTTTCGAATACTTTGCTTAGAAATTTTAAAGTTCTCCAGCTGTTTTAGGAATTTTAATGGTGTACCATAAAAAGTTATGGCACTACATATTTTGAAATCATTGCTAAAAATGCTTTTCTCTTAGATTAAGCCCACTTTCTATAAGTTTTCATATTTTACTTTTAGTATTTAAGCTATATTCTATACATGAAATAAGATTTAAAGTTTTCCAGCACTTTTGTAAATTTTAATGGCATACCAGAAAAACTAATGGTATGATATATTTCGAACAAATTGATTGAAAAAATCATTATTTCTTTAAAAATACTAAATTTTAAGTTAGCCCGGGCCTTTTTACATTTTAATGTCATACCATAAAAATATATGGCATAACATATTTCGAATACATTGCTTAAAAATGCTTGACTGGTCGATAGAGAACATTTCTTTAAAGTTTTTAAAGCGTTTTTTGGCTTGCTTTGGAATAAACCTTTATGTTTCAACAAATCTAATACCAGAATTTATACAGATAACATTTTCCAAAATTTTATGTCAGCCTAACACAATATACAATTGAAAAGTTAGTTTCAAATTTAAATTAGAGACAGGAAAATTACATTAAAATTAAGTGATAATAGCCTAACTTTAGGCAAATACTTTATTTTTATGCCAGAAGCTCAACGAAATTGAAACAGTTTGCCAAGGAAACGTTTGTATTTAGATTTCTGAGTACGAAACTGTACTTCTTGTAATAAAGGTGGCACACTGAGACCCAAAATATTACACGAAGTATAATTTTGCAATAGTTTCAATAGTTATTTCTAGGCGTCAATTTAATAACCCAATTAAAATGATATAGCCTAACTTTAGGCGTATACCTCATTGTTATGCCAGAAGCTCAACAAAATTCAAATAGTTTGCCCAGGAAAGGTTTGCATGCAGATGTCTGTATGCAGCACTGTACTTCTGGTAATAAAGATGGCACACTGAGCCCAAAAATATGAGCATAATTTTTAAGGATTTAGAAAAATATTAAGCCTATCTTTAGGCGCTTTTTATATTTACTAAGAAGAAGTTTACGATACGGAAGAGTATTTACTTTTTTTTGAAGGTTTTGGTTTATCAATATTGAGTTTTATGCACAATTTAAGGCAAAGCTAGGCTAGTTACGCTAACAGCTTGACGAAAATCTTAATGCTGCGCAAGGAATAGCTCTCTGGTAGATTTCTATATAGAGAACTGTACTTTTAGAAATAAAAGTGACACACATAGTACAAAAATACTAACTGGTGTATGATTTTATGAGATTTATAAAAAAAAGTTTAGCCTACCTTAAGGCGCTAATTTAAATGATTAGCAAAATAAGGCGCTGCAAAAGTGAATTTGATTTTTTTTTATTTCTTGGCCTGTGAATATTGAAATTTTTGAACAGTTGAAAGAATATGGCATAATTTTAGGCGTCTGCTATATTGTTTTGCCAAGAGACTTTATTATGTTGTTCTTTCGAGTCATAAGAAACATTGCCCATAAATTTTGAAGTTTTTATGCTTTTTTCTCAAAAAAAAATAGGAAACCTCAAAATGGAGCACCCTTTATATACTTTTTTTTAATTATTAAAAGCATATTATAGTATTTTATTACCAATTCGGAGCTTTTGCAAAAACTTTAGTGCCCCAATACCGTTCAAAGCGCTCACGGAACCCTTACTATGCTCTGTTTATCCACACTACACAGAAGTCCCTCCATTCTTCTAAGTATTTTCATGGTTGCTCAAAAATTAAATCTCTCACACCCAACCCCAAATGCACATAATTGCTTGACTTGTCTGTCTGTCTGTCTTCAAGTATCACTTTATCAGGTTATTAAAGGCGCATACATGCGAACATACTTGACTTGAGGTGTATGCGCTGGTGCAGTGGACGGGGCTGAGGTGTTGTACCAATAAAATTCGCTTAACAATTTCTTTGCTGCACGCACACACCCACACAAACAGTGAAGGGAAGCAACGGCACTGCCTTATGTGTGTGTATGTATTTGTACGTGAAAGGGTTAAGCCCATGCGTGCATATCCTGCCACGTAGCAGCCGTTGTTGGCAAGGATACGTACAACGTTTATGTCGTTCGAGTCGTTTGAGTCGTTTATATACGCATTTTCTTGTTTTAAATGTTTCAATTTAATTTTGCACGTTCGAATTAATTTCACAAACGTCCGTCGTTGCTGGCACTTCTTGAGGCGCACACATACCCACAAGGGTTAACCGACGCCCTCACACTATTGAACGCCTGGCGCATTTTCCAAAGGCAAATTTAATTAATTTTTAGCTTGATTGCATTTAAAACGCTACGCAACATGTAATCACATGCATGCGTGTGTGTGTGTGTGCCTTAGAGCTAAACCCCTTTCACTGGTTACTTTGTATTTAGTGGCCTTTTGGGTAAGTAAGCCACTAACTCGGCGCTCTGGGAATTTATAGTTATTGTGGCTTGCTTTGTTGTCTGACAATACAAGCTTTGTGCTTTAGACACACACACACACGCACACACTTTTGAGTTTTGCTTAGAAATATTTTTGGCTCATACTCAACCCCCCTCTTCACTGCTCCCGTGCAGCACGCATGCATTATCCTTTTTATTATGGCTTCCATTTGGTTTCTCTATCTAATT
Organism: Bactrocera neohumeralis; assembly: GCF_024586455.1. Lineage (NCBI taxonomy): Eukaryota > Metazoa > Arthropoda > Insecta > Diptera > Tephritidae > Bactrocera > Bactrocera neohumeralis. The sequence continues at coordinate 72,407,634 of NC_065923.1, read as the reverse complement.
TGGCTGCCTCTTACATACCCCCCTACTATATTCACCCTTGGCCTCCCAGCACTTTCACTTTTACCTACGCTCCATATGCCTGCATTCCCACACACCACACTCTCACTTCATGTTTCTGTTTCTTTTTTTTTGCTCTCGAGTTTGCCGCTCTTGTGCTCCACTCAAGCGTTTTAAGTGGCTTTTTAATTAATTTTCGGTTTTCATCTACTGATTTTATTAGTTTTAATAAATTTTTATGAATTTGCTAAAATTAGCAAGCCACAAGTTTGCCGTAGAGCGAAAATATATTGAAGTTGCTGAGTAAAAAATATTTTGCCTACCTTTTGTATGCCGCTCCAAATTGGGATCCTTAATGCCTGAAAAAAGAGAAAAAATATTTATTTATTATATTTTTCAAGTGATTGAATACAATAGCTTAAAAAATTATTATACAAAAAATTCACTATCTCTGCTCTTCGTACGATAAAAATCTGTGACTGAGAATATTAGGCTGAAAAATAAAATAATAGTGTTCGGTTGAATTTGGGTCAATAATTTTAATTGCATAATAAAATATGATTTTTTACAAAATTAAAGCGTTGAAAGCTCAAATTTAAAGCAAAAGTTTCATATAGTTTATAAACGGACTCCTAGCAGCCTGAAAACCACCACCACTCATTTCGAAATGCCGTTCCACAAGTTCAGTTCAGCTTTACTAATCACTTTATTTTATCTTCGATTATGCTGAAAAAACTAGAATAGTTCAAAAAATTTTCCTTCAGTCTGATAGCGCTAAAAAGTGCCAAAAGTTATCGTTCTCGGCTCGAAAACTGACCCCAAACAGCTTTAATAGAAACACCACTCATTTCCTAATGTCGTTCCACAAGTTCAGTTCAACTTTACCGATCACTTTACCTTCGGTTATGCTGAATTAATCTAGATTAGTTCAGAAGCTTTCATTTCAGTCTAATAGCGCTCAAAAAGTGCCTCGGCTCGATAATTTATTGTTTAAATACCAGGGAACAGCTGGCCGTTACTATTCCATCCTGATAAAATTTGGGAATGGTTGCTTCTTGCAGCATCAGCGGCTTTACAATTTCCGACAATTCCGCTGTGGCCAGCTACCCAGATAAGTTTAATATCAGGAGCTCAAGATCTGTACAGCTCCTTTGCTATCGGCTTGGATGCATACTTCCCTTAAAGAAGTCGCACCTGGGCGAAGTACGCCTGCTGCTACCTTTATGGCTGCCAATTCTGCTTGAAAGAGTATAGAGTAGTCTGGCAGTTTGAAACAAGAGCTAATTAAGAGCTTTCAACAGAAGACTCCGCACTAACCCTCCTCTTGAGCTTCGTTACATACGTGAAAAAGTTCAGCGCGCCTTTTTTCAAGCAACTCTGCCCTACCCACATAGATATATGTATGTGCGCGGAGAAGATGCCGCTATTAGAGAGTATACCAGCGGTTCAAATTAACAGGGATGCAGGAGTGAGATAGGATTTCGCAATGTGCTTCCCTGGGTCTCTAAATGTTCGCAGTTTTTTCGCAGTCTGATAGCAACCTTCGGAACAATGCATCTGCCGTCTATCTTTAAAGGCAAACGGTGTTTCTAACAAATTTGAAGAGCTCTTCGACTGCCATGGATTCAATAACAGACTCTAAAAGGATTTAGTATCACCTTTTCCTTCACCCTCGTCTCGCTGGCAGTGGTCACAGATTTCGTATTAACGGCCAAACTTAACTTCGTTCAGAAAAATAATATTCCGCTGAACTCTGAGACTAGCTTTTCCCTCATTCAAATAGACTTTATTGCACACTAGTTTTTGAGGCTGAGAAATGTTGTCTTGATTAGTTGATTTTTAACTAATTTATTCTCTCTCTGTGCTGTCATTTCACCAATTGTAATCACTTCCACTTTCAAATCATTTTCCATGAAAGCTTAAAAGTTTCATCAAGCTCCAAGTGAAATCAACCGTCTAAATATTTTCAAGTGCCCAAAAATATATCAAATATGAAGTATTACAGTTTAACGTAAATTATATTTTCATAACACACCAAAGTGTGCTGCTGCCCCCCGCAATCTGCCCGCCGCAGCACTTAATTTATACAAAACAACTCATAAAATTGCCTATAAAAATATGATTAGCACTTCAACCGAACTTAATCGGCCAACGACTTGAAGAATTTTGCTGAAAGCAGCGTGTGTCTAAGCAAACGCGGAAGCCACAAACAGGAATTCATTGCGACAATTTATGTACTTTTCGGCAGTAAGCCGAAATTCACGAGACTTCCTCTAAACCCTCGCTAGCAAAAACATACTGCCGTAGGTACATGTACAAAATTTGCCCTGCCCAGAAACAAAATTTGCATTTTATTAAGGCCTTAACGTTTGTGAGTTGCTATTTTAATGTGTGTGTGTGTGTACTTGTGTGTGAAGCTGGGGAAATCTCGAGCCGTGAAGCGTTTAATATGAAACTCATTGGTGGCGAAGACGCTTTGAGGTTAGCTCTTGTATATTTATTTGCATGGTAAACATATATTTTAATGATTTAATGGCAAATGTCATAATTTATTATGTTATTAAAATATATTTGAGAGAAAGTGTAGCAAAGTAAGGAAATTATACAAGTGTTGGCAACAGTAAGGATATTTTCAACTGATGAAAATATGATGTTCTTAGAAGCTAAGCAACTTGAAATAGAGGAATGTATGTGATCCATTCCGAGCTTCCCTACTTTTTTTCAAGAAAAAACACACAAACTTCAAATTTAAAGAGAACTGTTTATAAGCATTTGAAAGAATATTCTTCAGCATTTATTTTTTGAGGATTATCTCTTTCAAATGTTGAAAGAGAACTTTGACTCGTTTTTTGACTGATAACTGGCGATTCACAAGCGTGCTGTTTTGCTCCAAGGTCTGAATCGAAGTGGGATTGTCCACATAGACTCTAGATTTTACATATCCCCAGAGGAAAAAGTCTAATGGTGTGATATCAAACGATCTTGAGCCACGATCGACCGGCACAAAACGTGGAATTATCTGCTCAACGAAATGTTCTCTCAATAAATACATTGATCGATAGATGTGTGCGAAGTGATGCCGTCTTGTTGAAACCAAATGTCACCGAGATCACGAGCTTCAATTTCAGGCATCAAATAGTCGCTTATCAGGACGCCATAACGGTGACCACTGACGGTTATGGGCGGATAAATAACTAATTCAAAATCAGAATCGTTTAAATACCCAAACCTCAAGTTCAATAATCATAAAGATAAATTCCTTAAGATCACTTCAGTTGACCGTCAAAATGGAGTACGATACATAGACTCTTACAAATACGAATTAGAATTCTGCTAGAAGGTATGCATATTAATTTCAATACCATCTATGGAGTAAATTTTTCAACGAAACCGAAGTGTGGGAGCGACGTTTTTAGAAAGAGCCTAATGGTCTCCAAGTATTAAAAATTGAAGTTCAAACAAAGTGGACCGATTTTACTTTTCTCATGATTGTGGGCTCAAAGCTGGTCAAACAACGCCTGACTTCGTTAACAATAACATCAAGCTTCTTCCATATAAGACTTTTATGTGTCTGGTCACAGAGGAATCGCCGGAAACTGCAAGAAAACTGTATCAAGCCAACTTTCGATGTCCTCTTCGATTTCCGTTCTAGCGCTGAAGGCATGCATCTAGTGAGCTCGGCAAGCGCTGGTCAAGCAAGTACGAGATGCTGCTTGCGAAGAGTGAACTGTAAGCGTTCTCCGAACTACTATATTTTGGCGATGTCAATCTTCTTCAGACTTGTATGACCTCGTCACAACTTGATCGCCGGAAACTACAAAGCCAATGAGCTTGTTAAGGAAAGCAACCTAATCTCACCGGATTTGAACGAAAAATGTTAGGTATCCTCTTCTTCTCGCACCGAACGTATGGATCTCTAATGAGCTTGGCAAGTGTTGGCCAACAGCGAGAACTTTACTAAGATATCCTACTAGCGAAAAGAGAACTGTAAGAGGTTCTCCAAAATACTGCCACATAGCGTAGTCAAATTTCTTTCATATTAGATTTGTATGGCTGCCTGGACAAAGGAATCGCCGGAAACCGCCAGGCCGGTGAGTTTGCTAGGGAGATGAAACTCACCTCAATATTATCCGCTTGGCAGCGAGTCGATTTTCCGATGTCCTCTTGCGTTCTAGCGCTGAACCTATAGACCTCCAGGTGAGCATGGCAAGCGCTGGTCAACAACCAGAACTTGTGCGACTGCGAGATACTGCTGGTGAAAAGTTAACCGTAAGCGGTCATCCGAACCACTTGGTCTTAGCAAAGTCAAGCTCGCCAATGGCAAGTATATTGACTGGATATTCTCCAATGGATTCACTCGTGGTGAGACTAAAGATTTTATCGGACGATCTTTGATAAAACAATATAGACAATGTATTTTGTCACTATCTCAGCTTTTGCCCGGCATTAGCTAGACTTAGATTGAAATATCTACATAGAAGCATCTTCGGCGAACCTAGTGTATTGGATAGGATGTGCATTAACTGCCTTAAAAAATTTTTGATATGCTGAAAATGCTTCGCTGAGCTGTAAAAACGTGATGATCTAGTGTTAGGGGTTTATGGGTAACACAAAGTACAAAGAGATGTCTATCGAAAGATATTAATAATACGATCTAGTCCCACCTAACCTCATCATTCTCGTTTTCCAAGCACAAATGGTATTTAAAAATTACAGCAAAACCCCAACGAAGGAATCTACTTTAAGTTACAAAGCCGCATTTAAAATAACAAAAAAATGTTTTTACAAAGTTTTACGAACAAAAATGCGACGGGCCTCACTCGATTAAACTTAACTGACTGCGACAAGGCAACTTTTCAGCGGAAACACGCGCCTGAACAGCTTGAACGGAAAGGCAACATTCCTTCAAAGTCCTTTTTGTGCTTCTTGTTTTCCTACCCAGCACACGCCGCGGCATAACAACAGGCGGCAACAGCGGCAGGAACAACTTCATTAGCAACATGCCAATATTTAGCAACACTGGCTAATTTGCATTTTAATTTTTGTGACAACAATTGCTGCCACCACGACACACAACCACCGACCGTCGAGCTAACCTTGCAACGCTTCAACCTTTTTTTGCGATTGCCAGCATTTTCAGCTTCAGCGCGCCGCGCGGCAACCCTGACTTTTACGCGCTGCTAAGTTTCGCCACATTTTTCGCTTATTTTTGTTTATTGCAGCGTTCTTGTTGTTGTTGGTAAATAAAATTTGCGCGTCCATATTTTATGCACTCATGCCGCATACACATGCGCTCAGCCGGCAGGAAGCAGCGTTGCCAACCAAACGAACAACCGTCAGCGCTGCAGCGAGTGGAGGCTGCTTTGTTGCTCAGTCTGCTGCCTCGGCGCTTTTGTTTCGTCAACGTTGTTATGTTTTATGTGCGCTTTGTTGTTGTACTTTTGTTTTCATTTTGTTAAAAATGCCATTGTTTTTCCTGCTGCCTTTGCTGTTGTTGTTGTTGCGCTGTTGAAAACTTCGTTAACGAATTAAAATTGAATGGAATAATTTTCGTCGCCGAACTAAGTGTGCAGCGCTAGGAAATTATTCGTTGTCGCTTAACTGTGACAATGCGGCTGAAGATGAATGTCGTCACAGTCGACGAGCCGAAAAGGGGACGCGCCTTTACGAATTGGATTTAGGAATGTTTAAAGCGGCAATTTTTAAATTAAATTCAAATCAGTTTTCTACTAGATAGACTGAGACTCTTTTGAACTTCGCCAAGACAACTTTAAGCCATGGTGCCAGAACTCTCATTGGAACCTTCGCAAAGTTAGAGCCAGAAAGTCCTATTAAGCCAGGTGCCAGGATTATTTTTTTAACTAGAATTCTCCTTTGGTCTTTTTCAAGGCAACCTTAAGTGCCGAGCGAATAACAGCCAGAGAGTCCTAGAAAGCCAAGTGCCAGAATTTTGCTTTGAACTCTCTCTTAAGGTAGTTTAAGCCATCGCTTAAGTGTAAGAAAGTCCTAACAAAATAGGTGCCAGGATTCCCCTTAAACTAGAATTCACTTTTGAACCTTCTCAAGGAAAACATAAGTGGCGTGCTCATAAGAGCCAGAGTATTCTACCAAGCCAGTTTTCAGAATTTCTCTTTGAACAGTCTGACGGCATTTTTAAGTTCCGAAATAATAAGAGCCAAAAAGTCCTACCAAGCCAATTAACAGTATTCTCTCTCGAACATTCTCAAGGCAACTTTAAGTCTCGCGCTCATAATGACCAGAGAGTTCTACCATGCCAGGTGCCAGCATTCTCTGCTTATAAGACCCAGAGTGTCCTACCTAGACAGGTGTTAGAATTCCTAGTTAAGTCAGAGAGTCCTACGAAACCAAGAATTCTTTTTTGAACCTTAACAAAGCAACTTTGTGTCCCACGCTCGTAAAAGTCAGAAAGTCCCACCAAGCCATATACCAGTATTCTCCCTCGAACATTCTCAAGACAACTTTAAATTGCGAGCTCATAAGAGCAAGAGAGTACTACCTAGTCTAGTGCCAAAATTCTATTTTGAACCCTTACAAGTTAAATAAAATTCCAGCTTATAAATTCTACGGCATCCAACCAACCCTGGGGCTATCTAAGGTGGACCCTGAAACCCCCAAAAGTGGTTCTTGTTGAATCCCGACACTTCTAGGTATAATTAAGAGGCATATGGTTCTGTGGCTCTGTTGGAACAACTCGCCGAGCTCTTAATTTGAGCTCCATAGTTAAGACTTTCATTCGTGCATCTCATTTGAAAACCCTAAACTAACAGAGGGTGCTCAGTTCCAAAGCTCATCTAGGCAGAACAAAGCAGAGATTGAAGAATAAATCCCTTGCGATTTTTTTAGTTTTGACCCTGCCTGTTGAGTTCATAATGCCTATTTTATATCTCATAGCTCTACTCAGAAAAAAAGTGAAATGGGTTAATAAAGGTATCTTCTGCGGCTCTGAGCTGAACAGCAAAATATTAAATAGTCAAAAGAAGTATCTCGTCGGAGAATTTGTGTAAACAAAGCGTAATTCTTCTGTAATAATGTAATAATCTGTAATAATTCTGATGTTAGCCAAAAAACGGAACCGAAAATATGTGCTCGTGAGGTTCCAAGAACTGAAAACCGACAAAATGTATAGATTTCAGCAACAGATTAGGAAAATAAGACTTGATTACAGAACTGAAATGATTGCATCGATAACTCCGAGAAAAATTTAAGCGCTTGGGTCAAGACTTCAACACAAAATGAACCAACGAGTTAAGTGGCCATCTGCATTATATTTCTAGACACTAAAGTACTCCCTTCACCTTCAGTTCCTAAAAACATTTCCGTACTATTACCTATAATTATTTGCGCTCATCAACAACTGGAAGGTCGACAATGAATTATTCGCCACAAACCACAACAACTCACCATGCCACTCACATATGAGTACAGAGCAAACTGTTTGGAAGAGGCTCCAGCCACTAAAACTTATACTTATAGTAGCTCAGCAGAGTTCAAACGGCTAAGGCATGTGCCTGTGAGGTGCACGGTCATTTATCTCTGCCAAGTTTATAGCATCAGCTCGCTATTATGCTCACATTAGCGCATAACAGTTGACTGTGGCCACCCTTGCCGCAAATCGCCTCGCGCCTCACTTGTGTACACACTAATAGCCAACGACGCCAAAAGCATATGGACGCGCGCTGCGAGTGTTGTCGGTTTTGTGACCAGCTATCAAATGTTAATCCAAATTAATTTCGTATAATTAAAATCACCTTTAAGCCGAGGCCATATATTACACGGAACATTTACTGGGTATGTGAGCTGCTCGAGGAAGGCCACATGAGTGTGTGTGGACACTTTGGTGCAGTCTGGACTTGGTGCCCAAATAGCTAGCAGCAAAAAAAAAACTGAGCTTAAGTAAACGTTAGCGTACGAGTAAGGTCTCATGCATTTACGAGTAGAGTCGTATGTGTAGACTAAGGTGTTGTGTGGCAATAACAAACTTAATTGGTAGTGGTGTGGAGGAGACAGGTTGATGGAATGATCCGGATGATGAACTTGAAAGTGGAATTGAGTTAGAGTTAGAATCAGAGTTAGAGCAAGAATTAGAGTTAATAGTTAGAATTGCAGTTAGATTTAAAGTTAATGTTAGAGTTAGAGCTAGTAAGAGAGTTAGAGTTAAAATTAGAGTTAGAGTTAGACTCACAGTCAGAGATAGAGTTAGAGTTAGAACAAGAGGTCGTTAGTTAGAGATAGAATTAAAATAAGAGTTAGAGTTAAAGTTAAAGTTAGATTTAGAGTTAAAGTTAAAATTCAAGTTAAAGTTAAAGTTAAAGTTAAAGTTAAAGTTAAAGTTAAAGTTAAAGTTAAAGTTAAAGTTAAAGTTAAAGTTAAAGTTAAAGTTAAAGTTAAAGTTAAAGTTAAAGTTAAAGTTAAAGTTAAAGTTAAAGTTAAAGTTAAAGTTAAAGTTAAAGTTAAAGTTAAAGTTAAACTTAAAGTTAAAGTTAAAGTTAAAGTTAAAGTTAAAGTTAAAGTTAAAGTTAAAGTTAAAGTTAAAGTTAAAGTTAAAGAGTTGGAGTTAGAGTTAGAGTTAGAGTTAGAGTTAGAGTAAGAGTTAGAGTTAGAGTTAAAGTTAGAGTTAGAGTTAGAGTTTAAGTTAGAATCAGAGTCAGAGTTAGAGTTAGAACTAGAGTTAGAGTCAGAGTTAGAGTTGGAGTCAGAGTTAGACTCACAGTCAGAGTTAGAGTCTGAAAATTAGATTTAAAGATAAAGGTAAAACGAGAGATAAATATGTTGTATATAGATTTTCCTCCAGAAACTAAAAGAATTTTTATAACTATTAAAGATATATTGACAAATTGAATGAAATTCTCTTTCTTTAATTCTTTTCTTTTCTTAAATAATCAAATTGTTTTATATAAAGCTTAAAGGAGTCCTTACTAAACCCAAAAAAGTAATTACAAGATACCTTACTTCACTCACATAAAACCGTTTATGTACATAGGTACTAGGACTTTCACCGACAGAGCACACTTCAAGGACCAGCGACAGCCACTGACTGTGTAATTTCTTCAAGTCCATTTACGTCAACAGCAGAAGATAAGCACAAAAGGCGACAAACACAACTTCCTTTCAACTACTCGCCCTCGAAATGTGAGTGTGTGCATATAAAAGGATGCAACACCTGCAATACGCGTAGAAACCAAACTGCAATCACATAATTTCTGTGGCAATAAATTGATTCGGTACGCGCGAGTAGCCACAAATGGATTTTTCTGAAACGATGCGCCACAGCCAACGACAGCAGCGGAGTTGCAACGATATTGGAGTGCAGAAGAAATCTAAAGAAAAAATGCAGCTTGCAGCCAGCAGTTGCAGCAAGCGGAAATTGTTAAGCATGAAATTGATTTGTACTAAAGGGAGCGGAAACGGAAACAGTACACATATACAAAAAATATATGTATATGTATATATATGTAGCATGTCCTTGTTGCTTGTTTATCTGTTTGTTCTAGTTGCCAAGGTAACTGCGTGCATTAGCTAGGTGTCGTGGCCAGCGTTGCATGAAGCTTGCTGGCATACGCTCGATTCGAGCTGCAATTTCACGCACTTGGCATACGCGTAGGTGGCAATGGTTTTTATGAAGCTCAAATGCATAATTGAGTACTAGTGGAAGAAGTGCAGGGAAGCACAATTTTCTTTAAAGAATTTTTATACACAAGGCTCCACATTTTGTGACATGAATAATCTCACCTAAAGAGCTACAAATGCCTGTGAAGCCTGGCAGTTCTAGATAGGGATCTAAAAGACCTTCACATATCGACAAGAACCTAGAGCCTGTACAAATTTATTGAGCCGGCTAATACCTACCATGAAGCTTTCTTCTTCTACTTCTTACCAGAAGTACAGGTTGCCTGGTTTCATAGATGGCAACCGAAATGCCTCTACCTTAGCCAGCGAAAGCTATACTGTGAAATTCCTATTACTCATTGCCGCTTTGACAATATTTTGGCAATGAGAGTGGGAGAGGGTCCAGTTAGGACGCAGGAGTCAGCAAATCATTGTACTTTTTACGTTCAATTCTGGGCCAGAAGGCTTTCGTAACCCCAGAAGCACTGGTTGCTGAACGAAGCTTCCTGAGCTCGCGCGAGTCCCATAGATTTAGCATCCGAAATGAACACAAGGAAACCCCTGCTCGTTCCTATTCTTACGGAGTTTGGGTAAGTGTGTCTTTTCTTGCAAGCTCATCAACTTTAACGTTTCCAACGATTCGGCTGTGGCCAGAAACTTAGAAAAATTTAGTACAAAAGTAGCTTAGTGATTCTGCAGGTGAGGTCATCTATTGCTTAGATAACTTTGAGCTCACTGATAGCAAGCTCAAGGTCTATATAGCAGCTCTTCAATCGAAGAGGATGCATATCTCTCTAAAATAATCCGCACCCCGGAGAAATACATACATCTGGTACATTTGTTCAAAAGATACTACAGTCTGACAGTCCAAAACAAGAGTGGTTTGAAAACTGCCAGTAGAAGACTTCCGTCCAATTTTTCAATTAAACCTTCCCTGATCCTCTTTTACAGTGACTCCGTCTCAACCCAATATCCCTTGGTGGTATGTCCACGGAAAAAATGCTACTGGGAGTAGGCTCCGCGACGCATTGTTTCAAGTTATTAGGAATGCAGTCGAAGTAAGAGAGGACCTTCAGCGACTTCGCTCCACCCATATATCCGTCGGAGGTTTGTGCGGGAAGAAAATAATACTGGTAGTAGACTCCGCAATGCAGTAGTTTAAGTTACTAGGGATACACTGGACGTCATAGAGAATTTTCAAATAAACTTCCTTAGATCCTTAATGTGTCCGGTTTCCTGGAACTTTATAACGAACTTGCTATAGCACATTTCGTGTTGATGAATTCCAAAAGCTATAACTTAATAACGCTATCAACAGCGCAATTTCTGTATTATCTAAGGTATCAATCAAGAATTATGAGTATTATAACGCCTTGGTCAAGTGGCAACGCCAAATTATCGACTTCATCGCCTTACGCTCGCATGCATATCGCTTTCAAAGCATTTCTTTGGATTGTAGTTTAGTAATTCTACTATGACTCCTCCACAATACACGTAGAGCGGCTCTGTAGTAACCGCATGCAAGCGCAAGCTTTTCAAACGGAAATGAGTTTAAACTTTCAAGCTGCGCAAACTTTTTAAATACTAACTAACCATTTTGCATAATCATTGGGGTCGCCTTAAGAAAGAAAACAAAGCAAGAACAACAATAGGCGGCACTCAACCGACTTAGCCAAACCTCAAGCAGCTGGCAAATACGAATACTATACAAATTTGCCTAAAAATCTAACGGTTTACAGGCGGCTGAAAGGCTTGAATGAGCAGCAACAGCTTTTGCAATTGTTAAGTCAACTTCCGGACCGGCTGTCAGGCGGGTCGCAGCAACTGCCAATTTTTTCATTGTTTCTTGCTCTTGTTGTTGCTGTTGCTTTGGTGTCCACCAAACCATTGGCACTTGGCAAAATGTAAAGCAACACAAAGCGCTGGACGCAAGTCAAGCGAGTTCAGCAACAATTCTGGCCTTTTGAGCACATTGCTTTTAGCGCAAGTTTTCTGCACTTCCTTCCGCGCATTCCTACCTCCGGTCCGTCTTCCTTCCGTCATGCGGCAACTTCGCTTTTCGCCGGCTAGTTTGTTATTTGCCATTATTATTCCATTGCGCCATCCAACCAACACTTTCAATTAACAAAATACAATAATGCACTAATACAAAGAGCGGAGTAGAAGAAGTGAGACGGAATGAGAGTTTGAAGAAACGCTGTAGTGCGAGCTCTAAGCATAAGGTTTGGCAAAACAAAAAGTGGAACACAGCGTGGCAAGTGGAAAGCGCATATTATTGGACAGAGGAGATCGGAGGTAAGTCAGCTTGCAATCTGGAAAACTACAAAAGCATGAAATTGCTCACGAGCCCTGAAATCAGTCACTAACTAACTAATACATACAATGCAGCTGAGGACTGACAGGCACTTTTGACATGGCCAACGTAGTGTACATATTTAGTTCTGAGGTGAGTAAGGCTTAGATGGGTTTTAAGGAAGCAGGGAATGAAGTATGCGAAAGAGGATAAAGAAAATTAAACAACATGTAAGGGAGTGAGTTAAAATGGAACAATAACGAAAAGTGAAGTATATATTATATATTTATATAAGGAAGACTAAGGCCAGTTTACTGAGAGTAAAAGTTGTTTTTGCGGCCCAGGAACATGAAATAGCTTAAGGCTAAGATACTCACATACATATGTGTAGTAGTTCTAGCAGCATGTTTTTTAATGGAAGACCAGATTTCCAACCGAGAGCTCCTGAAAAAAGTTCGCACAATGCCGAGTCGCTTTTAAGATCTTTCAATATATTTTTCTAAAAGTTCTTATCTACTTATCTTCTTTATAACAGAGCTGCATTACCAGCTTTGAGCTAACAAAGCTCTTTAAAGAATGTCTAATCTAGTTATCAATGGCATAGGGTTACTTTGTAATGAGAGAAGTATGGGTGCCAGACAACAATGGACTCCCCTCCCAGGTTACTGTAAAGATGGCGATCTTGCAAGTAATGGTACTTTGAGTCCGCTTTTAGTAACATGGGAAAGGGGATTCCTCATATGTTCTACTACTGGATAGCTGAACTTCGCGAGAGCTTGGCCAACGCTGAGTTACTATCCGGGCTTCGCTAGAGCTTGGCCAGCTCTGGGCTACTATCTATTCATGCGATGCCGCAAAATCCTTTGATCCAAGCTATCAAAGCTCTTTAAAGTATGTCCTAGATGGCCATCTTGTAAAGAATGGTACTTTGACTCCGCTTTTAGTAACATGGGAAAAGGGTTCCTCGGATGGTCTGCTATTGGATAGCTGGACTTCGCGGGAGCTTGGCCAACGCTGAGTTACTAAGGTTATTTTCTTCTTTTCTTTCAACTGCATCGACCCAACTCTTTATGTAATCACCCTTTTTAAAATAAGTCCTGGAGACCTTAGCGACCCCTCTGTACCTAAAATTTAGTGTTTTCTTCGATCTTTCAATGAAACATATAAATTTTGAGTTCAGTTTTCTCTTTTCCTGTTTACTCAATTACCCAAACTCTATAGGCAGTCTCGTCGGTCTGATCGCGTCGTTCTGATCATTTTTTGCGCTCTCTCTTTCTTTAAGTTTATCCTTCATTGCCTTGCAAACCACCTCTCTACCTGCCGCATCTTCCCTTTTACAATTCAAAAATAACTTCTTAAATCAGCAACTGAATATTAAATAGACATTGAAGGTAAGGTCAGTGTCAACAATTTATTGACTTCTGAAACTGCAGCATGCAAATATTGTCTCTGCATTGCAACAACACAAAATATAGAGAGAGAGGGAGAGACAATTAAATTGCCACGTACCGACTACAGCAATTGTCGTTGCAGCATCAGCAATTTATTGTATTAATTAAAAGGACAAGTGCAACTTCATTGCAATTTCTGTCTGCAACAAGCAGTTGCAAGAGACGGTAGGACAACACTGCTGCGCCTTTTATAAAAGTACATACATACATGCATATCGACTTTATTGGCCATGAATTTGCATGAGCACAAGCACACACACACATAAAAGCCATTGGGTTGCAGCGTGCATGTGTTGTTGCATATGGTGGCTGCGGGGCATTTTCACAGCTGTGGCAGCGTGTTGTGGCAGGCCGTGGGCAATGCATATTGAAAATCAACGGCAGACAGCTGAAAAAGCTAGTTCGATGTATTGATTTGATGGTCATTGCATGGCTGGCGCATTATAGGTAGCAGAGTGGAGAGAAAGAGGTGTAGCAGCATCACTCATACTCTCGTTCTCTCTTTCTTTCACTGTCAGTCTAATTGTATACTTTGAAGCGCAGTGACAATTTGTGCATAGAAGTGTTCAACAAGCTGCAGTATTGATTGTTAGAAAGTGAGTTAATAGATTTTTGGAGAGTAGGGGTTAATTACAGCATGCTGCAGTGATAATAAATCTGTAATAGTTTAAGAAGTGTTGCCGTGATACGTGTCAAATCAAGTCAAGTGGGGTGTAGGTGAAGTTTTCTTAGTTTTGAAAACACTCGAAACTTGGGTTGAAGCATACCTTTAGGCGCACATTGCTTTGAACTTAAAATTTCATTTGCTTAATAGTATCTGACCACAACTTCTCGGCAGGTTTATGATTTTTGCAATTGTGACCGTGGTTCGTGCAAAATGAAGTCAAATGGAGTATAGATGACTTTTTTATATGTTAAAACACTCGAAACTTGAGTTGAAGCATACCTTTAGGTGCACGTTGATTTTAGCTAAGATTTCATTCGCCTATAGTTTCTGACTACAATTTCTCGCCGGGTTTATAATATTTTTAAATTTTTTTTTTTTTATTTTTTGAAACACAATAATTTTAGATATTTGAAAAAAATCACAGCGAAATTAAATATTAATAATTTGTGTATAGAATTTTTAAAGCAGAACAATGAAAGGTTTTGTGGAGATCAAAGAACAGAATACAGAATTTTTTTTCTGAAAAAAGAGTGAAGGTTAATTTTTAACGCATCACTCTATAATACCCTTCCCATGTGCACTTTTTATAGCCTAAAAGATCATGAAAGATCTTCTTGATTTCGGAGATTGTTCCGTTACGTTGAGCAATAATCCATGGCGACTATCATGAAGGTATTTTGACAAATGAAAAAGTTGTTCATACAAGAATTTGTTTTAGAACTATCAATTTGTATGGCAGCTCTAGCTTATAGAGTCGTCATATCGGAACGATTTCTTCGCACATTATAACAGTGTCTTGGAAAATAATCTATGCCAAATTTCGTGAATATAACTTGTCAATTAAATAAATTTTCATACAAGGAAATAATTTCGATTAAACAGTTTGTATGACAGCTATATGCTATAGTAATCCGATCAGAATCATTTTTTCGGAGGTTATACCACTGCTTTGTACAATAAGCCTTGCCAATTTTCATGAGAATATCTTGACAAATAAAATAGTTTTTCATACCAGAACTTGATTTTGATCTTTTACTTTGTATGACAGCTATACGCTATAGTTGTTTGAATTGAACCATTTCCTCTGATATTATGCCGCTGCTTTGAAAAATAATTCATGCCAATTTTCATGAAGATAGCTTTTGAAATAAAAAAGTTTTTGATAGGAGGACTTGATTTTCCTCCTTCAGTTTGTATGGCAACTATACGTTATAGTTAACCGATATCGGTAGTTTCGACAAATGTGTAGCTGTTTAAAAAGAAAATCATGTTTGCGAAATTTCAGCTCGATATCTCAGAAACTTCAAATCAAAATTAAGCTATGGCTTTCGCGCTTCACAGCCCTCATTTCTATACTCCCAAAAACACAAATGATAACTCAAAGTAAAAATCTCCGCTAACAATTATTTCATCATATCTATTATTTAGCTTCCACATGCTTTGTATCTCAAAAAAAAAAAAAAATTGTCGCCATCTCCTCCTCAAACAAAACAGCTCGCAAACAACAACTTTTTGACCCGATTTCCACAAAGTTTTGCTGCCACTCAACACTCAAAAATGCCAAGTCCTCAAGTCATGCAATATACATACAATAAGCAGAACACAAAGTAGGGAGGAAGCGCAAATAGTCAACAAATCTTACAGCAGCATCGTTTTCAACTGCATTGCATCATAAAAATACCGTTATCATGCACAAAGCTGGCGAGCGGTAAAGCGTGGGTGTGCACGGCGTTGTTGCCGCAATGCAAGTCAAGCAAGTCATGTTGCAACTAACTTGTAGCACTTGACTACAATATTTTTTGTTGTCATTGCTGTTGTTGTTGGCCAAAACCACTGCTCTAACTATCAACGTGCTGCTCGTACTTTATTTATTTGTCATTTTACAAGCAATCTCTGTGTAATTTCTGAGTGCCTGCGCATATGCTTATTGTTCTTGTTATTTGTTATTGTTGTTGTGCGCATTTTGCTATTTGTTTATTTGCCAATGTGTGTTCTACGTGTGTGGCGGCGCTGGCATTTGCTTGTATGCAACATATTTTCGCTTACATGTGCGCTGTTATTGTTTTTGTTGTTGTTGTGTTTGGTATTTATTTATTTTGTTGCAAATACACGTTCACGCTTATGCACAGCAACACAGCAACACAAAAACATATATATATGTGTATATGTGTGTGTTTACGTTTATTTTGTCCGTGTTGATTTATGCATAGTAGTGTTTGTACTTCCAGGCTGTTGCATTGTTTCGGCTTTTTGTGCATTTGCCTTTATTTTATGTATTTCGTTTATTTATTTATTTGTTCTTTATTTATTTAATCGATTTTATTTATTTATTTTGATTTATTTACTGACTTGTAAGTCTATATATACTTTTTTGGAGCTCTTTTAGTTTTAGTTTAGTCCTTGGTTCTCTTATTTTTTTTATATTTTGTTCATATTTGTTTCGCACTGCGGCATTTTGTTGCAAATTTCCATCTAATGTAGCTATTTATTCAACTTCGGTATTTGGTATAGTCTCCGCCTCAGATTTGTCTTGAGATGCTCCTGACTTGGCCAACTCCCCTGTTTTTTCGTTGCCAAAAATATTCCTGTGATCGGGAACCCAAATTAAGCACAAGTGGAGTTGACCTGCTAGTGAGCTTAAGGCCTTCGTACATTTGTTGACCACACGGGAAGTTAACTTTGGCGACGCTTTTTGTACTCTCCCTTAATTGTTCAGTACATCAGTTAGAACTACGCAGTCTTTCTCTACGCCTGCTTGAAAGATGCTAGCTGAGTTTGTTAGACGGAAGGAGAGAGAGATATCAAGATCCTCGGAGTATACTTCAACTCTACTCCCCAGTAGATTTAGGAACTTTATAACGACTGTTAAAGTAGTATTCTACTATTGAGGCGACATGAGCGTATTTATAAAAATTATATAGTCGGCTCCCAAATTATTAAAAGCGTTCGACTTGAAATGTTCAAACGACCTTCTAAGATATATATTTGTCAGGTAATGATCAAAGGAAGAGAGGCGTATTTTTAACAAAAAGAAGAGAAAGAGATCGCTAGAAGTAAGTGCGGAGAACTTTATACGCTGGGAAATCCCCAACAAACCAGATTTTTACAATACGTCCCATAGAAGACCTTCGACAAACATATCAACACCTATCAGCTTTTTGTCAATTTCAAGTACAGATGTAGAATGACGTTGAGGGCAATCATCAGCACCGTAAAAATCGAAAAGGATCTCTCCGCGCCATTTGATATCAGTTGAAACTTCAGACAGAATGATTTACTCTCGTACGTTTTCTTCAATATAATGCTGGATAAAGTGATTCTCGCCGCAAATCTAAACTGCATTGGTACTATGGCCTACACTCTAACAGTATAACGGTACTAAGGTATGCAGATGATATTGACAACGCAAGGCTTAAAAACAGAGCCGTCAGCGCAGCTTTTTCCAACCTAGAAAAAGAAACGAAAAATACTGGTCTGAACGAGGGCAAGAAAACGTACCTGAAGGTCACATGAAAAGAATAATCGAGCTTTGGGAACTAAGTCTATCTATCTAAATCGGAGCCAGCCTAAATTCCACCAATAAGCTGAACCTAGAGTTCAAGCGCAGATTAACTCTTGCCAGCAGGTGCTACTTTGGCATCGGCAGGCAATTGAGAAGCAGATCTCTCTTTCGACGAGGAAACAATATCTTATCATCTGTTACCCTATTATATAGTATGCTACTGCCGGCTAGGTCTTTGGAGCCGTCCACGTGAGTGAAAGGCAACGAAAAAGAGGGAATCATTAACTGTATGAGCTTAACGGCGGCATGGATGTTGTTAAGTGCATAAAAATTCAACCAATGCGCTGGTTAGGCAATATTGTACACATGCAAAACGTTGCTCTAGCGAAAATGTTCTCCAAGCATCCAATGAAAAGCCCAAATTCAAAGGGACCTGTCTGAACTTGTTATGTACCTCGTAAAGGTAAGAAGCATCTCGTAAAAGATATTAGCAACTTTGAAAGTTTTGTGTGCTCAGCTAAATCCAAGCCACAGTTAATACAGTTGTAGTGCCAAAGAAGAAGAAGAAAGGTCAAAAAGAACCGACTTATACGTCAGCGAGTCATAACAGCCCTCTACGACGGCTTAATACATAAGTCTGTGAACTATGTCTTGATTGTACAGCTTTTCAATGGCAGTATTTATACAAATGCCACAGTTCTCTATACGTCATTTTTCGCTACGATATGTGTAGGGACTACCTCTGAGTAAAGCTTCATTAATTGCTAAGAAAACCTGCTCTCTCAATTTAATGACCAAGACATCTTCAGGCCAATATAAGCACGCTATGCTTTGGCTATATATAAAGTGGTCTAACTTTCGTTGCCATGCTCAAATTCAGATAGTTCTGATTTTATATTCCTTGATTAGTTCTCAAATCCTCTCTTACAGTATTAGATGCTAAGGTGCTATAATTTAAATACTATGAATGGGTAATAAGTCAATCGGCTTTTGTGTGATCCGATCTGCACAATTATCATCATATGGGCTCAAGATGATAGCTCGAAAGGCTTGGCGCCTCAAAACCCAAAATTAAGAATAAAAACTATTTCTAGGGGAACCGTGGCGTCCAGCTGGTACAAGAATAAATCGGTTCCACGACAATCGGACCGTTCTCACGTTAGTCGGCCGTTTCCACACGACAGTCGGGTCTATGTTATCGGAACAGACACGGATTTTTATACGATCAGGGATCGTTACCGCGGCAGCAGTCCTTCAAATTACCTCAGAATAGTTTTCTGCCGCTGCAACAACGACGATAACAGTAAAATAAAGCTACAAATTGCCACCTAACCTTCCTTTTCAGTTTTTCTCACCCACCATGCCACACGCTATATGTAATTTTGTGCCCAGCCATAGCTCATAACAACAACAACCAAATGCAATTGACAGTAATTGCTGCTGTAGCTGTCATTTTCATAGCGTTAATATGGTTCTTGTTACAATTGCTGCCGACTTCATTGTTGTAGCGTCCATTAAGGCTGAAGTGCTGCATATTGTTGTTGTTGTAGCGCATTTAAATTGATACAATTGCAATTGGAAGAGCGCCGTGGACAATGGCCGACGTTGCAGCGATTGCAACTGACTGCAAATGAATGCAAATATTTGCGTAGACTAGTGGGTGTGTGTGTGTGTGTATGTGAAATGGTAAGCTTGCGGGTGCATGTTGCATGTTGCATGTGTGCGTGCGTAAGTGATTTGTGCTTTTGATGTTCTATTTGATTTACATTTGCAATTTGCGCACGTCTCGTTTTCAGCTAACGTATGTGGCATGCAACAAAAATATATGTATGTATGCTGCAACAACAGCAAAAAAGTCAATGTTAAGTGAAGCGCAGCAGCGTTGCATTGAACCCTGCGCTTGTTGTCGCGCGCATTTCAAATCATTTACTCGTGTGTACATTTTTTTGTTGCTATTGTTGTTACTTTTTGTTGTTGTTGGTTTTGCATATATGCCGCGCGCATCATTATCGACACCAGCAAAAGTACTGCCAACTCAACTGCCGCCTTCTCACCAACAACGTTAGTCCATTAACAAAAACACCAACAACAATAGCAACAAAATTTGTGCACCCGCCTCCGCTATGCATAACCATTGTTGCAACAACGCATCTGTTTGATGTTGTTAATTGATTTTCAAAGTCGACACCGACTACTGTTGCCTCACTCAATCAGCGAGGCGGACAAAACAAGCATTGGCCAACACATTTACAGCACACACACACACATACACGCTAACGGTAAAATTTTACAGCTAAATAGCAGTGGCGCTCCACTTTTTGCTGCTTTTGCGCGTTCGCATGTCGCTGTGACTTATTTATACGCGGCTTACAGCACAGACATCTATTTGCCATTGCAGCAGCAACGAAATTCCATCAACAACTACAACAACAACAAATGCAAGATGTGTACCGTGCCCCAGCGCCACGCATTGCCCATTTGTAGCCGCAATTACAACGACCAATGTCACTTGAAATCGGCAATCAGCTTTTACAACAACAACAACACGACTTGATATCAACAACAACGTCAGAAACAACAGCGTCGCTGGCAAGCGCTTAAGCAGCTGTTATGTTTTCAGCGTATTTTCGGATTGCCGCGGTGAGCCGGTTGGGGGTGCGCGCCAAGTGGGTAGGCGACACTGAATGAGTGAGTGTGTGTGTGTGCTGCTGAATGATGACCACTTGAAAAGCACTTCATCCGTTCCGTTGGTCACCAATGGAATTTCGCTGTTGCGGCTTTTCATACCAAAATCATTGCGAATTTATGTATGTGTGTATGTATACATAAGAGCTCTTGTCTCTCTATCATATACTCGTACATATTGTATATATATGTATCTCTCTACATACTATATATATGTATTTACAAATATATACAAATTATTTTTGAATGTAAATTTACCGTTACGTGGTTGTTGTTTATATACATATGTATATGTATATACATATCTACCCTCATCAAAATACTCTATTGCTCACTCGGCAAATCTCTCAACAATCAATCATTTAGCTATCAAACTCGCTAATAGTCAAAAGCTTCATTACGAAGCCTACTCAATAGCTTTTTCTTCTAATTATGCGTTATTTCAACGTAAAATAATTTTGTTGGTATTTTTTCGAGTTAATCTATAGAGAGAAGCTTTGAGAGCTGTCAAAGGTGCCAACATAATATCAATACTATTAAGTCAATCGGCGTAAAGTTGCTTATAATCCACGCTGGCGCTGACTGGAAGGACCAACGAAAAGGAAGCTAAACAAAGCTCTTCAAGGGATACTAAGGATGTTGGGGATAAGCACTAGACCTAGAACAAAACCCAGTAAGGAGCGGTTAAAAGCGAAAACGATATACAATATGGCTATCAAAGTCCAAGATACTGAGCTGCAAGCCCAATCGGAGGAATGCAGAAAAGGAAAGTTTGGCTTGAGCTATAGAAAAAACTAAGAACGGATTCGAGATTCGCAAAATTGATTAATTAATTGAGGAGTGGCTGCAACCAGAAATCAACTGTCCGCTGAAATTAAAACTGCGAGCCAGCTAAACGACCGAGGCAAAAGGATGAGGTGGTAAAGCCTCACACCAGGCTCAATGGCGATAGCCACCGTGAGAAACCCTAAACGTCTACGGCGATAGCAACGGCTCACGAGATGGCCAAAAAGGCACTTCGTCTTGGTGCTTATTGACCGGAGCAACCTCTCGTGCTCAGATTTTTATCCGGCCAAGGAGTGTCAACTCGGCACCACTACTCGAAATTACTTCAGGAATGTTTATTGTCACTAAAACGGATGTTCTTCGCACGGGAAAACCGGTAGATGCACTACGGCTGCTTCAAAGACAAAATTCCGATAAGCCGAAGCAAGATTCGAAAGACTTCAAGATGACAAAAACCGGCAAGAAAAATATCAGCCAAAACTACATACTACCTACAAGTAAACAGGTCTGTCGAGTACATTCTTTACAGAAGGAGCGGGAAGTCAGCATGAAGTCGCGGGTACTGTTGGTTAAAAAAACCCAACGCAGCCGAAAACTATGGGAAGACGCTAGAGAAGCGGGGAGTGGAAAAGAATTTAGGAGAGATCCTAGAGGCCAACTTAAAGTCAATTTAAAGTCACCAAGACGCAGGGAAAGTAAGGCCAGAGATTAAACTTGAGAGGAAGCATGAACTAAGCAGTAAAGGTTTTTCAGTTAAACCGGCATAAAGGTCGGTTGTCTATTATGTATGAAAGAAAATTTGTAACAGCCAAAATGATCGAAGAGCCTATAAAAGAAACTTATTTAAGTGATCAGCGTGACGAGCTGAGTCCTCCTTCTTTCAGACTGTCCGTCTGTTTGTATTTACCCAAAATAGTTCCTCAGTTTTTGAGATATCCATCTGAAATTTTACACATGTTTTTTGATTACTAAGTAACTGCTTTATATCGGAATCATCGATATCGGAACACTATAATAAATAGATGTCATATAAACCGCAGTTATCGGTATCAAGTGTCTATGCGGAAAACTTTATCATTTGACGAGTTATGTCCACGAAATTTGAAGAAAAATATTGTCCAAGCCAGCGCTGTAATCTACAAAAAAATCGTACAGATAGGACAAGTATAACAAATAGCTGTCGTACAAAGTGACCGATCGTACTTAAGTCCTTGTATAGAAAACTTTTCTATTTGGCTAAATAGCTTCACGAAATTTGTCATGGCTTATTCTTTAAAGCAACACTATGGAATCGGAAGTAATCGTTGAGATCGCACAAATATAGCACATAGCTATAATAGATAATAGTATATAGTATAATATAATAATAATAATATAATAAAAATATATAATTGCAATTATAAAAATATTTATTGTTTTATATGTATATGTATATGTATGTAGTTGTATTTATTAAATGTATTTAAATAGCTTTTAAAGTAGTTAAATAGTTATAACCCATTTCATATAACTTGACGTAGGAAATTATTGCAATGTACTTAATTGATAAAACTGAAAACTTATTTGAGTAGTTCATAATAAAAGTCTGCTATTTTTCTCTCCATGACAGTATATTATATTTCCAATTTTTTTTTGCATATACAAAACTGCACTACTTTCAACCATCACTCTTGTTTAATGCATTTTCGAACTCACTCACTAAAATGCAAAAAATATCCTGCTACAAAGCTCACGCGTATAATAACAAAAACACTTTATTTCTCACCATTGACTTCTGCGCACTCTTAACTTATCACATATTTTATATTAAAAGAGAGTTTTCTGCTGTCTGCCATTCAATTACCAGTTATACCGAAAGCGCAGAGAGCATGCTGCGCACTCAGTTCACATGCGACGCGCTATGCGTTCTCTCTGCAGTGAGTAGAGTCACGAATGCGAATATCAATTGCTTTTGTGCTTATTTGCAAATGCATTTGTATTTTGTTGTTGCTTTATGTTTGTTGCGATTTTCTCGAACATTTCTGCACATACACTAAGTAATTTCAAGGCCATTTATAAACATATTTACGTACCTATTGGTAAACATTTACTCAACTAATAACTGCATTATATATGTGTATACTTACTTACATGTGTGAACATGTTTATATTGAAAACAAACTAACTTCTTAATGAATAGAAATATACATACTTACTTATGTAGTTCCATTTTCACTTACTTGGCACGTAATCATTTTGGAGCACCCCACCATTGCCTTGATGTTTGCAGCTTCTTTTCACACCTTCACACACATTTTACACTAACACTTTCACACGCGTCGACTCACGTCACTCATTTGCAACACACATATTTTTTCACTCGCGAAATACACACTTGAAACGCACGCACGCACTGATATTTTACTTACTTTCTATAAAATACACTTCGAACTTTATTTTCAATAAAATTGTTTTCAAATTAACACAAAATGTACTGAGAAATGTTTAATTTTATTCTGCAGCAGTTCAATTGCACTCGTTTTCATTCGCGTTCGAACAAACGGATAACGGATGTGAAGGCGTTTGATTGCCTTTGACTGCGACAGAGTGGCACATATTGGCATTCGCATTGAAAAAGTTTTAAGTTTTTCGAAAACAATTTTTGTTTAGAAAAATATTTTTTTTGAATGTGAAATATATTATGATACTTTAATATAATTTGCTATACGTTTGTATGTTGTATACATATGTATAAGTATATAACAAAAAACAAAAATTATAAAAAATCTATCGTCACTTACAATGCAAAACAAAGTATCAGCAAAAAATCAAAATTGAGATTTATATTGCTTATGATTCACTAAATCATATTACATATATGTACATATGTATGTATAAAATTTAAAGCTTTCGCTATCAGATATAACTAATATGTAACCCATATATAACTAATATATAACCCATATATAACTAATATATAACCCATATATAACCAATATAAAACCAAAATATATAACCCATATATAACCAATCCATAACCATTTTATAACTCATATATAACCAGCATATAAGTAATATATAACCATTTTATAACCAAAACTCAAAATTTTGTTTCAATATGTGTGATTTCTATTAAATCGTTTTTTCTTCACCTGCAACCCTTTACATAAGTTTGCTGATCTTACGTTATCTTGCATTTTAGGCGACGGTATATACCATCTATACTAATATGTATTATAAGGAGGAAATATACGAATGTTTGAATTTTATAGGCTCCGAAACGACTTGACGGATTTTAAAAATTCTTTCATCATTGGGAAGTTACACTAACTCCATTGCACATAGGCTATATTATTATATTTTTTGTCAAAAAAGTTAGGGATCCTAACTAAAACGTCACTAATGTAACCCAAGGTGTAAAAAATTACCTAAAAATGCCTTAAATAGCATGCTCTGTCAATACTATTAATTATAGAAGATAATCTACAACCACTTTGCAGAAGATACTATTATCTACAAAAAGTGCTGCTTAAGTCGGAACACCTCAGTAGTGCGTTGCGACTTTTACAATGGATAAAAATATCGAACAAAGAACTTGTCCAAAATTTTGTATTTCTAACCAAATTTCGTGTGCGGAATCATTCTAATGATTGGAAAAGGCTAATGGTGATTTAGTTTTATCAAAAACACAATCCTACGAGTGGTACAAAGCCTTCAAAGACGGTCGAGAGATCGTTGTAGACATGCCACGTTCTGGACGATCTTTGACCTCTTCAATTGAAGAAAATATTAAAAAAAGTAAAAGATATTGTGCTGGAAAATCGGCTGGCAAATGCTGGAGTGGCGGCAAGAGAGCTCAACACCTATCGCGTGTTTTTTCGAATGATTTTGGTAGATATTTTGGATAAGAAAGGCGTTTTTGCTCGATTCGTCTCGTTAAAACTGATTTTTTTAAAAAGAGTACTGTAGACAGATCTCTTCGAAGATATTTGATAGTGCGCATTCCAATCCCACATTAATGGAGAGCTTTATAACAGCCGTTGAGACATAAGTTTATAAGTTTGTTTGCAAAGAAGTCAGCAATCATCGGAATCCAAAAAAACCACGGCAGAGCCGCTCAAAAATCAAGATGAAGCTCAATGTTTTCTTCGATATTTGTGGTTTGGTACATCATGAAATTGTTCCGGAGGGACAAACGGTTAATAGGAAGTTTTATTTGGCCGTATTGAGGCGTTTGCGTGAGGACATCCGTCGAAAACGGCCGGAGTTGTGGAAGAGCATGTGATGTATTTTACACGATGATGGTGCAGCGAGCCACGTGATCAATTTTAAAACCAAGAACGCAATGAATACCATCGCTCAACCACCGTATTCGCCAGATTTGACTTGGGGTGGTTTTTTCTTGTTCCTCAAACTAAAATTGCTGCTCCGTGGAACCCGTTTTCAGCCGATCTTAGAAATAAAACCAAATTTGCCGAAGGATCTGGAGGTCATCCCAAAAAAGCGTATGAAAAGTGTTACGAGGGCTGGTAAAATCGGTAGCATAGTTATTTTACAGCTGGTGGAGATTACTTTGAAAACGACAAAATAAATATTGATGAATAATTAAATATTTTGCGTTTTATTTACAATATCCGGGTAATTTTTCGTCACAATGTACATGCATATATAACTATCAATTATATTTTTTAAATTATATAACGTAATTGATAAATTTTGCATGACATTATATTCAATTATATCCGGGCAATCCATTGAGATTTATAGCACATATAACAGTAAACGATCATAAACAGCAAAACTGCGTATATATTTGTTTTTACTTTTAGCCTTTTAGATTTATCAATACGAATATTTAATTAGTTTCGATATTTTATACAGAAAATACTAATAAAAAAACTTTAAAAATAAAAAATTGCTGTTGCACCCTGTAAAATGACACTGACCGAATTCGAATGCGGTGACCTTCAACCTGACTGCAATGGAATATCACCTTTGACAACAAAAGAGAGTTTTTCGTGCGCTCCCACGCACTTCGCTGTTATATGGAAAACACGAAGCGCAAGCACAAACTGAGCTGCGCATTGAGTTTACAACGGCGCAAAACGAAGCGCAATTGACAATATTGATATTATTATAAATATTGAATAGCAAAACATAATATAGTCGATTAAATACATATGTATGTGTTATGGAAAAATGATAATGTGATAAGTGTTGTAATCAAATTGTGAAAAAAAATATTGCGGGCGCGTTAGTAAATGCATTTTTTGTGTGTAATTCGAAACAAAAGTGCGCGTAGTGATTCGGTAAAGTGAAAAAGTCCTGAGTGTAAGGAAAAGTGAAAAAGTGTTAAAGTGAAAAAGTGCTTAAGTATATGTGTGAGTGTAGTGATTTGTAGCAAGAAAGTGTGGAAACAGTGTCTGCTTCGTGGAATTGTATAATATGTTACTAGGTAAGTCATTTTCGTGCATATTATCTCTTTAAATAATATAAAAACAATATCGAAAAATAGTTATATATACCCAAACATGTGTACATGTCTTTAAAGATGATGTAATATGATATCGGAGATAATGATGTGATGCAATGTTACGTCATGTGAAAGGTTTTGCTTTGATATTTTATGAAAGCATATGAAAACCTGAAAATCAGAATTCACTGATTATTAAGGGCGTATTCTGGTCTAGAAGCATGAATTTGAGGTAATTTGTAAAGTGTCGTAAAACAAAGGCAATTAATATTTTTAATATCCATTTTTTTACCAGTTATTTGTTAATTTTAGAAGAGTACAGAAAAAAATTAAAAACTAAAAAAAGTGAAAAATTTCAAAAATTATGAGCTGACGAAGTGGGGGGTCTCTAAAAATTTCCACGTGACCATACCCATGATTTCAACCCGCCTAATTATCTGAAACCAAAAAAAGATGATTAATCTCGAATAATGTCGCAATGGCCGGAACTACGGAAAAGTGGGAAAAAAAATTTTTTTCACAAAATGGCGACTGCCTGAAAAAAAAGTTTGTTTGGATCACTTTTTCTGACTATTTCGAAATTTTTAAAAATAATAAAAATAAAAATTTGGGGATGGGGCTATTTCCAACCATAGACAAGCCTATAAAGAAGACTCTATAAAAATTTCTAGTAAATCGGTCCAGTAGAACCTGAGAAATCGTGGGTATCGTTCCGAAAAAGTCAGTTTTGAGAAAAACGCGTTTAAAGTTTCGCGTAAAGTCTTTTTCGTTCGATTAGTTCCGGCCGGATAAAAATGCCTATATCTCCGAAAATAATTTTGAAAAATCCTCTTTTACATATATTCTTGAATAGTTAAACTTTGAAAATATAAAAAAAAATTTTGATTTTTTTAAATTTCTAGACCAGAATACCCCCTTAAAATTCAGAACGATTGACAATGTGATGTGATATTTTGTAAGATCGCAAGAAGTAATTCAATTTGATATGATATCACTAGAAGTTGATATGATATGATTAATTATAATATCAGATCTGCATATATACATATGCAGTAGCAGACAGAAGCCAATATATACCGTCAATTTTCGTGGTTTTGAAAGTAGTCTGAAGAGAAATTTTTAAGAAGGAAGCAGTAAAATCAGTTTGAAATGAGGTCTAACAACTAGATGACTTAGTCAATACTAAGCTCGCGTGCAACTCACTTCACAGAGCTTTCCACTAACCAAATATTCATATATTGAAGAATCAGCTGTATCATTATTATCATTTTATGATTATCGAAAATCAAACTGTTCTTACGTTTAAATTTCCAGTGCATTCATCGACTTAAGCGGTTATACTACTGTGGGAAAAACAGTAAGACTTTTTTTCGTGCGAAAGCCCATTCGTCGAAATATTTTTTTGCAGGTTTGTATGACAGTCAGCGACACCTGGGGCAAATTTCGCCTCAAAATAGTCATTTGTGTTTAGTATACGCATGTCTTTCTGAAGTTCATAAAGTGAGTTCGGCGATTTTTACAATGAGTGAAATTATTCAAGAAAAAAGTTCAATCAAATTTTATGTGCGTAAATAAATTAAAAGACCTTCGGTGATAATTGTTTGTCGCGAGCAAATGTTTTTAATTGCTACAAATTATTCAGAGAGTGTCGAGAACGCATCTAATACAGATAAGAGATCTTACTTGCATCATTGCCGCCGTATCGTTACAGATAGGTTGATTGACTGTTGCCAATGGTTTCAAGAATTTTGGCTATTGCTGTTGCCACCGAAGTAGATTTCAAAGAAGCTGCTACCATCAAGGACTCTAGTTTGTTGTTGATATCTTTAAAAAAAAATTGGACATCTTTAGCATATATTTTATTTGACGAGATATTTTCAGTACACCTTTCATCACCCACTCACCCGCTCATCCTCAAGCCTGGTCATTTGAGGAGATATCTTCATGAAATCAGCGTATAATCTTTAGTGCTTAACGACAATTAATTCTAGTCAATTGCAATGTCGATTCGTGACAAAATGTTGCAGTTTCAACAAATGCATTTACACTGCAAACTTTCCAAAATTCATGGCAATTAATGAGAGTTTCGTTATTTGATAAAGTGAGATTAGTGCATGTTGCCGGCAAATAAACTGGCAAACAAACGAAGCGCCCAGCAAGTAAAGTGCAACGTCATCAATGTCACTACCACATACACACAGGCACATATACACATGCACTTAGGTAGCTAAATTTAGCAAATTTGCACAGTTAACATGCAACTCAACTACTCTGCAACCAATTGAGGCAGTCTCTAAATATTTTCAATGAAAATCACCAATCCACTCACTTGCCTCACACGCCCCTTAGCAGCATTAACACAGTGCACGCTGTAGTGTTTTTGAGCTTCAGCCGGTAAGCAGCTATTGAGCTTTTGCCACTCGAAAGTGTATTTGTATTATACGCTAAATAAGTTTCATGAGTGCCACATCGAGTGGCACATAAAACATGACAGTTGCATTAATTTTGTGCTCGTTGAAACTGTTTTGATTACGGCAAAACAACAACAAACATATACACTAATGGCTATACATGTGGCTTGTGTTTGTTGTGCTGTGATTTAGCATGACTGCATTGTTGCAACATTACGTTGTTGTTGCAATTACTGCCACTGCATGCTAGATTGTCGCTTTTCGGTTTCTCTTGGGCATTTTGAAGTGATTTTTGCGCCTTTTATTTTGCAATTAAATATCTCTTTTGAGCTTTCGCAATAAATTATTAAATTAGAGAATTGAATACTTAAGTCATTGCAAGTCTTTAGTAGTCTCTAGTCATACAAATTACTTATTAAATGAAATTTATTAGTTATTAGTGTGGCTCAGTGCTTAAATTAATTAAAACTGATTGATATTATAATATTTGAGTGCCTTAGAATTGGTTAGAAGAACAAAATTTTATTTAGAAATTCTTATCAATACCATTTTTGTGTTAAAAAAGCGATTTTTCAAAGCTTGCATATATTTTGAAGAAAGCTGTAAAGTCGTTTCGATGAAAGCTTAACGGAGTTTTTGTAAAAAAATAATACAAGTACATGAAAATCAAAAAAAATCAAAAAAAAAAAAATTATAACATGCGTGAAAACTTTAAAGATTTAAGAAAGCTAATAACAATTAAGATTACATGAATTTATTTGTATTTTAATAGTGTTTCCGAAAACGTATAAAGCTTTTAAAATGTTTAAGGTTGCTTTAATGAAAGCTTATCGAAATGTTTGCAAAAAAAAAAAAATTACCATTAGAGACACAAAAAAAAAATTGATGAAAGCTCCACAGAATGCGTGAAAGCTTTAAAGCTTTAAGAAAGCTAATAAAAATTAAGCTTTTCTGAATTTATTTGTTCTTTATATGCGATATGTTTACGAAAATGAATAAGGTTTTTAACGAACTCTCAAGCCTTACAAATATTTAGATGAAAGTTTTGAGATCGTTTCGATGAAAGCTTAGCGGAAGTTTTATAGAATTCACAAAGCACAATTTCATCTATTATCAAAAAGAAACTAATAAGAGGACTTCATAGAATGCGAAAACGCTTCAAACCTTTATGAAAGCGCATAATAACATGGCTTTCATAAATTAATTTTAGGTTTTTATACGGTATGCCGCGAAATGAGGAATTTTAATCCTGTCAAAAATTATAAAATAAAATTTTCAAAGCATGCAAATGTTTAGGCGAAAGCTTTGAGGTCGTTTCAATGAAAGCTTAGCGGATTTTTTGTAAAAAATATTACTTTAAGCACAATTTTGTGAATTATCTAAAAACAATTAATAAAGCTTCGAAGAATAAGTGAAAGCTTCAACGCTTTATGGAAGCGCATCCTAACTAAGCTTTCATTAATTTATTATTATTTTGTAAACGGTATGCCGTTGATTGAGAATTCTTAATATAATCAAAAAATAGAAAGCTTTTAAAAGAGCTTAAGTTAAAACTTTTAGAAAAGTTTAGATATTATATAAATATTTCACTGGCACCAGAAATTAAATGAGTAACGATTTCTAAGTTTTACGGTAAAATATTACATATGCTTAGAAAAAGCTTTAAAAAAGCTTAAATCTAAAATCAAAGCTTTTAAAAATTTTTAAGTTTATAAAGATTTAACTGAAAACGAACATTGAATTAGTAAAGATTGTTTAGCTTTGCAATGAAATACGTATTATTATTGCTTAAAAAAAGCTTCAAAAAAGCTTAAACCTTAAAAACCCAACAAACCTTTAACCTCAAATAACTTTATGTTTAACTGTGACGCAATGGATTGCAAGAAAATTCGGAAAAGTCAAAAATTTAGTTTTAGCTTTTCCTCAAACAACACAACAACAACAAGCAGCCGCGCAAGCGACATTGCAAATAAGCAGGTGGGCGTGACAAGCCGGCAATGCTTAGCCGACTGAAGGCAACAAATTTGTTAAGTGGCTCAACCTCTCCGCGTAAGCGTAGGCCAAGTAAGGCCAGAGCGGCATGTCGGGGAAGGAAACAACTCATGTTGAACTGACAACAATATTTTTACATGTAGAGTACACTACACGTACAACAACATGCAACATGCGACATGCAACAGCACCTGTCAGCCAACCACAACGCTGTAAATGAGGACAGTAAACGACTGCGGGTGGAGCCGGGTAGACTATGTGGCAAGTGGTAAAATGAAGCGTTGGTTTATGGTTTTAAAGAGTGCATGCTTATGTGGCAAGCAACAATTCGCATGTGTGAGTGTGTGTGCCTTTTTGAGGTTAACATAATTTAAATGAACGTTTTATATGCGCCCAATCTGCTGCAACAGCTAGAGTTGCTTTCTGCCTGCCAATGTTGCATGTGCGTAATGTTGTTGTTGTTATTGTTATTGCTGCGCGGCAGCTCGTCATGTTGCCTACACATAATGTTGAGGTTATTTCGGTTACCTGCAACTTTTTCTCTTATGTCAAGTATTGCGTTGTTGTTCTCGTTGTTGTTGCCATTGTTTTACGGTTGCCATACAAAGTTCGATTTGCCGGTTCGTTCATTATCACACACACAAGCAACGGCACAGTTGTTAAGCGTCCGCACGTTGGACAGGTTAACTGGCAGGCCAACAGACAGACAGACATACCCATAAGCAAATAAATGCATACACTTACACATACATGCGTAGCCACTTTTGATGAACAGTTCAATTGAAAAATCCCCGGCTTGCCATAGGAAAACACATTTTTTCGCTTCAAAACAGCCCTCAGTTTTGGCGATCGCCTCTTCATTCCTCGAAAAAATCTTCCCAGTGAGCATTCTTTTGAGTTCTGAGAAGAGGAAATAGTCGCAGAGAACCAGATCTGGAGAACCCGGTGGATATGTAATCAATTCAAAGCCCAATTAATGGATTTTTTCCACCATTTATCGGCAATTTCGACCATCAAATGATCTATAACGTCCCAGGTTCTTCTCCACTTGATCTCTCCGACGGTGTGGAGGTATTATACTTCCGCTACTCCTCTCGACGGGTACTGCATCGAATACCTTCAGAGCTGGAGTATTTCCGTCCATTCGGACGACATGACCTGACCGCTCTCGAAACTCGTAACGCCGACTCACCAAATGTTGTCATCCTCCATGCACTATATCGCAGGACGGGAATAATAAGTGACTTATAGAGTTTGGTCTTTGTTCCTCGAGAGAGGACATGCGCATCCAAAAATACGGGCACCATAACCTTAACGCCAGCCGGCTATTGCGTTTTTCCGCGCTTTGGACGGGGTTCATTGTGGACAGTCCTCTCCGATGACTGTCGATTGGTCTACGGAATGAAATAATGGAGCCATGTTTCATCCAGTGTCACATATCGATACAAAAGCTCGGGTTTATTACGCTTCAACATCTCCAAACACCGCTCAGAATCATGAACTCGTCGTTGTTTATGATCAAAAGTGAGCTCGCCCTGCACCCACTTCGGGCAAAGCTTTCTCCTACCCAAATATTTGCGAGTGATATGGTCTACACGTTCAGTTGATGTCTTTAGAGTGTCAGCTCTCTCGGACAACTTCACTTTATGGTCAGCCAAAACTATTCTATGGACTTTTCCATGTTTTCCTCGGTAACAACCTCTCATGGGCGTCCACTGCGTTCACCGTCTTCGGTGCTCATTTCAACACGTCTAACTTAGCATACAAATCCTTGTTGGTTGATTGGGACTAACCGAATATCTTTTAAATTAATTGAATTCTAGTAGCGCCATCTATGTGCCAGGCCGGGCACCTTTCAGTTGACCTATTATATAAGTGTACTATATGTGTTTGTTTGTGCTTATGTAACATTATAGCTTTTAATTTAGCTCGCGCAGTTGCTTGCACTGCATTCTCTGTTCCTCGTGCATCTTTTCACCTTTCACCTGCTCAACTGCTCACCGCCCCCACGTAGCCGCAAGTCCCGCACATTCCATGCCTGACACACTTGGCAAATGTTTGACTATTTATTGTTCTTGTTGTTTGCATATTTGTTCGCATATTTGGCTAAGGTATGTTGTCAAGTCATGTTTGCCATGAAATACGACTGAACATATCCTGCGCAAATGGCTTAACCCGCTACATGACACACACCAACACCAACCCACGCTCCGCCAAAAATTTATATGTCGAGTTAGTAATTGCTGCAAGTTTGGTGCAAATATATGGTCGTAGAAATATTTTCGACACATTAATGTGTGCTTGCTGCTAGTTGCTATATTAATTCGGTAGCTTTTAGGTATGTGTTGCGGGTAGGTGAGTAATGAGGCGCACACAATACTTTGTGCTATGGGTAGGTTAGAGGCCATGAACCCTGACATATTGCTTTCTAAAGTTCTAGACTTTAGCTATAGATAAATATACTTTAGTGCTTCTGTTTGGTTTCTTTTAGCCAATAGCTCTGAAGTCCGTTGAGATGCTCTTAAAATAGGAATCAACGGAAATATCATAATTATTCATCATTCGTTTATATTCCGTAGCAATCTTTTTAATTTATAGCCTACCGAAAGTGCAGAAAGTCTGTCAAAACTTCCTTAAACTGTTTCTAAAGAAACTCGCTCTATCTCTCTCTAGGTCTCTATTGGATTACCAGAGTATTTCCTACTTGAAAGTAGGAATCGTTAAGTATACAGAACTTCAAGAAACAAAGAAATTATAACTAATACATTCAAAAAGACGCTTAGGAAGATAGAGTGGCTGTCGGACGACGAACCTAGGTCATTAGGAGGCATATAGGGAAACCACTGGAACTATAATCCTTTCACTCTACTATCTGCTCTTCCGAACCATTCCGTTTTTCTGATGATTTTCGTCAGCACAATAAGTTTTATCTGTGCAACCTCCGAAAGATCGTCAAGCAACCTTCGCCCGATGGTTTCTTTTCCTATGAGCCTATTTTCCCAAGAGCCTTACATTTGCATAAAAGATGTTTTATAGTCTGCTCTCTTCTTCTACTTCTTGACAGCTTCGACTTTATATCTTTATATGATTTTATATCCCTCTTACCTCCCTGACCTCCATGTCCCATTTTCACCCTGCTCTGTAAGGGAAGGCAATATTGAAGAACGAATTTAAGTTGAGTTCTATAGGATTATGAAAATCTGTGGTACCGCGGTGTTGGGTACAATCAAGAACTTACTAAGTATCTTAGAATGAAAAATGGGCGAAGTATGGTGACAAGATTATAGATTATTTTAAGATGTGAGAGGTGAATAGTTGCTGCTGCCGCTCACGATCTCTTAGGCAAACGGTTCTGCTTACTTTCACATTCTGTTAGGTAAACGGTAGCTGGTTGGAAAGAAATTCCTTTCCTCTTCGGTTTCAACGGAAATCATCTTCTAATATTTTGCTGATGCACCAAAATTGGTCCCACTGAGAGCTTATTGAAGAGACTCTAAACTCTTTTTTAATGTCTGATGTATCCGTTTTGGTGTTGTTGATCACTGTAAACATTGCCGGGGTTACTCCAACTAAGCGGAGATAACCAAATTACAGTTAGTTGCTATTATAGAAACTTTTGTGATTTTGGAAAGAAACTTCGGTTATTCCACTATAAGATTATAACTCGACTAGGCTCTAAGCAAAAAGTTCTCTGACCCTGCTCTAGTTATTAACGCCATCGAGGTTTTGCTGCTTGATCAGATGTAACTCAATACTTTTCGGATTTTGCTAAGAAACCTTAGTTAATCCACTATAAGTTTGAAACTTAATCTTCTTCATCCTCTTCATTGGCGTAGTCACCGCTTACGCGGCTTACAACAGCGTGCCAGTCGTTCTTCCTTTTCAGTGTTTGGCGTCAATTGTAGGTTTTATGTGTAGCCAGGTTCTTCTCCATCTGGCCATTCCAACGGTTTGGAGGCCTTTGTCTTTCTCTGCTTGCCTTGGCGGGGACTGCATCGAAGGCTCTCAGAGCTTGAGCTTACACTAAGCGTCTTCTGAGCAGGCAGGATGCTTCAGTTAAAG
Organism: Bactrocera neohumeralis; assembly: GCF_024586455.1. Classification (NCBI taxonomy): domain Eukaryota; kingdom Metazoa; phylum Arthropoda; class Insecta; order Diptera; family Tephritidae; genus Bactrocera; species Bactrocera neohumeralis. The sequence goes on along the minus strand of NC_065923.1, from coordinate 72,372,709 downwards.
CCATGTGATACGGAATTTCGACCCTCAGCTCCATTTCTCGATTTTCGTAGGTGGATCTGTGCAGGTTTAATAAAAATGGACTAAAAGCTCCATTAATTCGTCATTTAATACAATTCGTGGTAATCATTTTTATAATTTCACGTTGTCTAACGGAAGAAAGAGATATCATGTGATCGAGCGACTTCCATTTTTTACCAACTGTCCATTTTCAATCATCGTCTTGACCTACCTTCTACTTCCATGTATCGCTTGCTTTAAAGCAGAGAGAGAAGATGCATACTATCGAGCTTGAGCTGTATATGAAGCAGAGACTCCTCAAAACTCTTTTGACTACTTTTCTACTTATTGATTATTTCGTACCAAAGACCATATATATAGAAAAACCTATCCGTCCACAGTTATGCAAGAAGAATCACAAAAAATTCATACTCAAATATAAACAACCAGAAAAGTAGCAAATCTTCTTTGAGATCTGTTGCTCGCACTTACTTGAGAAAGAAAAACTTTCGGTTTCAATGTTATGCCGTGTAATGTGATACGTCAACAGAAACGAGAAGAAAGAAAACAAACAAAGAAGGCAAGGAACGAAAATGCAAGGGCAAACGAACACTTTGTATGCAAGCGAGGTTCACACACGCAAGAAAATTCGTCGGCAGAGGAAAGGTAAGAAATTACGCAAAGACATAAAGTAAGCTGGGGATGGGTATAAAAAGTATGCTGAGGGTGGGTATAAAAAGCGCACGCGACGGGGGATAAACAAAAACAAAGCCAAGCAGGATGTGGCGGCCGCTTTTGAGGTCGAAGTTGAAGAGACCAGCACGTAAAATTGAAGCGCTGACTGACGGAAACTGCGACTACGTATGTATATAGTGATGTGAGCGACGACTTCGTGTACATAGATGTGAGCCCAGAAGCTTGATATCATATGAATGGACATTATCAAGTTTACGTACACTATATTCAGTTATTACAGCTAACCTTAGCACTCAAGCAGTGGAGACGGTCGGTCCATGCAGACTTTCTTGTTTGTTTTACCTGCTTCGTGCTTATGTGCGCTCTTGTCTTTGCTTAGGTAAAATGATAATGTTAAAGTTTTACAACTTAAGTCGTCAAAGTCAAATACACTCTGGGGAAATTACAAACGCATTCAGGACACAGGCGCAACAACAACAACAGCAAACAAACAGCAACGCATAGGAGCTGCGTTGTGAGCTAAGGCAGTGTGGGCGGCGCTTTGCTTGAATATGTGTGAGGTGCAAAGCCACTTTTGATGACTGACTACCGAGACCGAGCGTACTCAACGGCAGCCGAGGCAGACGCACTTTTTGAAGGACTTGAAGGTTATAAATATGACTTAGAGTGTGGGTGGCGTGTGTGGGTTGGTGTGAGTATGACATATATACATATATAGATATATGTATATGACTGCCGAAAGTAACAAACGAGCGCTATGTTGCAAGTTAATGATCGCTGTTGCAGCGCCACTAACGAAACTCCTAAAAGGCTCGCGCGTTTGTCCAGCTGCTTGGCAATCGTCTGCCAGGTGTTTGCCGCATTAGCAGTGAGTTTATACAGTCTTCTGTATGTGTGCCAACGCACCGTTATAACATTCGCACATTACTACCGAAGCAGTCGGCGGCGCAACGCTTTAACGCTGACTTTATGAGCGCGCGCGCCTGTCTGCTTGTCCATCACATTCACCTTTGGCCCAGCTACGGCATCAAACATCAACTTGTCTTTATGTATTTATAATGCTTCGGGTGGTATTAGTGTAATACATTCAACTAACAAACTCATAATCCAACCCCGACTCCAATCCGTTCAAGGTTTAGCTCTCCTTTGCCGCACTAATATTCTACACTTTATTTAAGTGTTTCTGTTGTTGCTGGGAGAAAGCTGTGAAAGTGCTCGCATTAGCATAAATAAATTTTTATATGTGTCTGCGGGCATGTGGCCCCTCTAGAAGACGCACTCTCTCCATACTCTCACCATTAAATGCGGCAATAAAGGTGTAAATATCGCTAATATAATTTCCATACTCCAATAAAGACCATGCCGCCTGCGTCTTGGCGGTCATAAAATTTAACACACCATTTGATAAGGTTTTCATAAAACTTAATAAAATTTCTTTTATTCACTTCATTTTGTTGTTGGTTTGTGTTAGGTGCAACAAAGGTTGCTTAATTGCGGCGCGTGGGGAGAAGCTATTAAAATTGAGTTATTCCTGTTGAAAATTGTTATTAATTTATTTTATACAGAAGCCACTTTAAGAGTTTCCGTGTACCAAATTCCCCATTAAAGTGAAATAATCCATTAAAAAGGTCAGCAACAGCTTTTTCTATTATTTTTATCACAAACTTTCCAGCAAAAGTCTCATAAACCATTTGAGAATTGCAGCAGATTAGAGCATCGAACGAAATCAGTAATTTATATCATCAAAAAGCAGGCAGTGAAAGCTTCTGTTTCCTTCTTACGTTTTATTCCTACATTTTCCTTTCAAAATAATGGATCGAGGGCAAACTATATGGAAACAATCATAGATAGAGTTTCCAGAAGTGGTTGGTGGTTGGTTGAAAAGCGAGGCTTGTGAGCCCAAAGTCTCTTAAGTTGGAGCATTAGAAGCAGTAGAATATACCCCATCTCAACCGGCTGAAGGCTGTGCATTCGCAAAGGCTACGACCCAGCGTCTCGTCATCCTCCGCACATGCTCTGCATTCTGCCGAATCAACTTTTCCAATTTTGTTAAGGTGGAATCTTAAGTAGAGGTATCCTGTGCTGACGCTTACAATGTTACTACTCCAAAGACTACATTTCAGCGTCTTTTTATCATCCGCGCATGCACTGCATTCCGCCGACTCTACTTTTCTCCATTTTCTGAAGGCGGATAACCGCTACAATGTTCCCAAAGCTCCCTTTTTGTTATAGATCTCAACCATCTGAAGGCTGTACATTCGCAAAGACTATGTTCTAGCGCCTCTTCATCCTGCGCGTATGCTCCGTATTTCGCCGACTCTACTTTTCTCCATTTTCTGAAGGCGGGTTCTTAAAGATCGGTGCTGAATTTTACTAAGCTCTCTTTTGCATGGCAGTAGTATTACCAGATAAGGCTTGACAGAAGCATAGAAGGTATTCCAGCGCCTCTCTCATGCCTACTTTCTGCAAGTATAGTCCTTACTTATGCCTATCCTGACCTGTGATCAGGTCAAAAACAGTACTGCTATCCTTTCGAATCCATATGAGTAAAAAGCTTGCGTCTTTTCTTTGCGCATGATCTTGGTAATCCTGCATGCTCTTAAGGTATTTCACTAGGAATTCAGTATATGTGCTGGCGCTTTTCGACAACCGCTACATCTACTGTTTCCCTACTTATGAGCACATTCTCTGACGTGAGATGATTGTCTTAATTGCTGGCTGGCATCGAGGTGTATATTGGTCTTCTTTATGTTGTTTCCTGCTTGCTAGCTATCTCAGTTGCTTTCCTTACCGATAGATACCACAGCATTCCGAAAGCTTGAAGTATAGCCTGAGATTCAGCTTTGAGCTTTATGTGGACTTCGGCATCTACTCCATTAGCCATTTTCGATTCATATGTGGCGAATGTCTTTAAAGCTGTCAGCCTGTTCTGATATTTCGATTTACGTATTTTCGGCACTGCTTCGGTAGCCAGAAGGATGGCATCCTTGGCAATCCTATGCAGTTATTTCGATTACCGGTAAGCTGACACCCACTATATCTACTGCCACCTTGTTTCTGAGCACATTATCTGGGGTAAGACTATATAATATATAATATTATTTATATTGTTTCCTGCGTTATTAGTTATCTCAGCCGCTTTCCTGACTGCATGAAGTTCACTTCCGAGTTCTTTGGCACAAAGTCCAAGCTTTCAAATACAGAAATTCATAAAAATTAAAGATCTATCAGCACAATTAACACGTTGCTGAAAACTCGTTCTCTAGCAAATTTTAAGAGCTTAAAGACTTCAGCCCAAGTTAGTAGAAATCAAAAACAATTCACATTTCCCTCATTCTCTCTACTTTTTATCATTATTATCGAATGTCCATGAAAATAGCATAGACTCAGAAGCTGTCTTAATGTGCTCGTAAAATTACAACGAAGTACGCGTCAATTGTTCTCAAGCCCCGCAGCGAAGTTGCAAAATCAAAGTCACATTAACTTTTACCCCACACAAAGCCACTCACTACAAGTTAGACTCATGAAAACGTCATTAAAAGTGCCTCCCGCCTCATTTTTAAACACTTTATCGGCGCAGAGACCATTGTTTTACAATATAAATGCATAGCTATGTTGAAAATCGCAAAGACAGCAGTGCCAAAATAACACAAATAACACCGTTATCTTACACTTATCGGCATGCAATTAAAATGTTTGCAAAATGACAGCCAATTGCGCCTACGAGCCCAACCACGGCAACCAACAACTCGGCTAGCTGGCGGCGCAGACAGTTAACAGACGCACATAATTCGACAATGCGTTAGTATCGACATCGATTGTTGGCAACGCATTTTATGCATTCAAACTGTCAGCTGATAAGAAACGAATGCACACAACGGCGCGCCTGCGAAGCGTACGAATGTCTCGAAGGCTTTGATGCCTGTGCCACACGCTCGTCTGGTAGTTTGGTGTGCCGGAGCACGCGGTGCGATGCTGGCGACGGAGACCTGCCGCTATCAGTGCGTTGAACGTGACACAGTGCAATGTCTTATCGGCGTAGTTGTGTGTCTATATGTGGCGCTGCAACGCCTGACTCGCGATAGCAATTAAAAATCACATTAAATGTGGCAAAGCTGCCTGCGAACGCTCACAAACACTCACACACACGCACTCAAATAAACGACATTTTTGTAATGCGTAATCGATTTGAGTGCTTGAATATGTAATGCCACCACGTAATGTGGCAACTTCAATGTCAAGACACACGCCACCGCCCGCGCCCGCCAACGCGCAGCAAAAGTAAGAAAATTTGTAAGCAAAGAAAATTGTTGCGCCACCGCAGGCGCTTTTAGCGCGCAAATAAAAATCATGACAAGCAAATACAACAAAAATAGCAAATGCATGTTCTGCCGAGCGTGGTTGGACATTATCCTCCACACTTGCTGCGCTGCCGCGCCACCCTCCACCGACGCTCAGCGTAATCGCGTGGGTTTGGCAGATAAGCGCGTGATTTTGTTGGAATTTAGCTGCCGCAGGCGCGCACAAAATATTTATTTAAATAACTATGTTTGTAAGTGGTGGTGGTGTGGCGCGTCTCACGTCTGGCAGGTGGAAATTTGTAGCGCTTTTATATTTTTGATTTAAATGAACGCGAATGCCATTGCGTGGGCGCGCACGCCGTAATCATTTATCTAATGAAAATCGCGAAAAAAATCGGAGAGCAAAAAAAAAAAACTCAAAAATATATGCTTCAGCGCTAACAGTTGAGGGTTGCACGACTTTTAGCGTCTTCGTTGAATTGGAAAAACGTGCGTAAAGCGTAATTACATTTGTTGCTCATCCTTAAGTTTGGCTTCAAAATGCTGGAAGGAGTTTTTTTTTAATTTTTGAAGACTTCTTTTTTTATTTTTGATTTTGCTACTTCTGACACAATTAATTTACATTTTCTATGTTTAAGTTGCTTAGAGAATTAGAGAATATTTATTGATATTACAGATGTTTACCTTAAACTCATTAACTTCTTAACTTTTCATTATTTGTCCATTATGTGGCCAGTGTGTCCATTTTCTGCCCTTTTCTATTTACCTCAATACTTCTGTTCAATGTCTTGTTTTTTCTCTGAGTTCACGTTCCACTTGTGAGCCTTTTTGTTGATTTTATATTACGAAATAAAGCAAGATGGATGGCGAAGAAGCCTACGACACACCAGCGAAACTTACTGCAACTACACAGATGGATCCAAAATGGAAAATGGAGTTTTGCCGGAATACATTGCTCCGAGCTGGCTCTTAAGCGAACCTTCAAGCTTTCAGATTACTGCAGTTTCTTCCAGGCGATAGCATTGCCAGTTAGGAAGACGACTGAGATTGTAACAACGCAGGAAACAGCATAAAAAAGATCAACGTTTATCGTCGATAGCCAGACAGCAATTGAGGCAATAACCTCATATCGGATTACGTCTAAGAAAGTACTTAGAAGCAGAGAAGCAGTAGATGTATAGGGTGCTGATAAGCGGCTGCCTATATACTGAGCTCCAGGCCAAAAAGAGTTTCCAGGTAACGGATCTGCTGATGAGATTGCCAAAGTGCCAGCCGTCTGGCTACCGAACAAGTACCGGGCATACAGGAGTCACTAAGAACGATAAAAAATTAAATTTACAAACGGGCTGATAGGCGGATCAGTGCGAGATGGAATGCCTTAAGTAAGCCGTCTGGCTACCGAACAAGTACCGGGAATACAGGAGTCACTAAGAACGATAAAAAAAAAAATAAATTTACAAAAGGGCTTACAGGCTGATCAGGGCGAGATGGAATGCCTTAAGTACTTGCAGAATTGCCAGTAACATGTGCAAGAGACCCTTAGAAAATCTTGCTTGCTTCTTACTCACGCGTTTTCGAAAGTACTGCCGAACGGCCTCTTTAACAGGTCACAACCTACGTGCGAGCCGGATAGGCATAAGTTATAACGGTACATGCAGAAAGTGCAGATGAGGGAAACGCTGGAATTCCTTCCATAACCTTATGCAACACTATCCACAACTCGACTCAAATATCAAGGAGCTTCGGGAATCAAAGGACTGGACGAAGTTTCTTAAATATCTGGGAGTTACGCAGCTCAAAAGCTCTAGATTAAATATCCAAATTAGATATCAAGTCGCTGACAAAGTTCGTAAAAAACGCAGACTTCCTGTGTGACGAATTCTTCATTTTAAATTAAACTGCACCAACATCTGGCATTACCAAGAAGCCCATCCGGCTGGTATGTATTGCCACATGTATGGCATGATAATCAGTCAGTATAACCTAACCTAACCTACCATTAACTTGTCAAAAACTGTTCTTTTTCTTTCATCACAATCCCTTTCTCTACAGATTTTTATACCCCGAACAAATACCATGAAAAAATCAGATACCCTAAAGATTACCGCGAAGTTTTTAAGACCTAAAAAAGTTCGTCGTAAACCCTATAGATTCTATGTGTATGAATGATCAGCATGTCGAGCTAAATCAATATAGCCATGCCCGTCAACCTGCTTAGCACGCAGTTTTTGAGATAGCGAGCTGAAATTTCGTACGCGTGATTCTCTCCCTAAGAATCTTTACTGCATCGCCTTCCGAGCGGAGGTGGTTGCCTTAAAAGTAGCTGTTGATCCACAAATACAGAGCGTAGCCTACTTCAGTGTGGTGACCATCCACACCGATAGACGGGCAATATAAGCTTTGAACTCGTTGACTTTACGCTCAAGACAAGTGAAATGTTGTCTCGCCTCCTTATCTCTAGCATCGAGTTACAATATGATCAGACTGGTTTGCGTGCATGGTCTGAGCATGCAGAAAACGTCAAGGCTGATGAGCTTTAGTCTCCGTAGCAACGAAATGGAAAGTATAGGAACTCCGTTGGCTTCATGGGCAGACCAGCTCAGCAAGCTACCAGCAACTATAATGTCTCCAGGTCAGTCTGGTTTATTCCAGGAGTACTAACTGGACACGGTTCGATTCAAATTCATTCGGCACGACTAATCATTCACCGGATTCCAGTGGCATCAGTTGTTTGGAGGAAGTTGGGATAGAATTATCTCAAAATTTTCTCCTCGAATGTTCCGCCTATGCTAGATAAAGGAAAAAACAGCGGATCTCATACTTTTATACATCCAGGTGGAAAAACTGAAATAATAATAAGACACCTAAGCGGATTTTTGATAGGTTCAGCAGTTTTTTCCCATACGGCTTCATAAATGTTATTTCCTTTAATCTCTGTGTGCCAAAATCAAAGGAAAGTATATAACAGTCTAAGTGCGAACCCCAGTCATGCTGTATGATCCGCTATCTAACATAACAAAACATTATCTCATGTATTAGGAGAGGTAGTTCGGTCTCAATAATTGCGGAATGGGAACGAGTAGAAGCTCCATTGTCTTCTTGTGATTCATTACTGGACTATTGAGCCTCAGACAAAAACAGCAAGGCTTGAACAATTCCCAGCAGCTGTGCTGTCGCTAGGTCCTTCTGGCTTAGGGTAAATGATTTGAGGTCTAGGGAGTCCTTAGCTCTGAGTAAAAGAGAGTTCAAGTGGAAATTGACCGAACATCTTTCAGGATGCTTACTGCATCAGCTGTTTGGAAGAAGTATTTCATTATCCCTTCCTCGAATGTTCCATCTATGCCAGATAAAGGAAAAAACACCGGATATCGTACTTTTAAGCATCCAGGTGGAATATCCGAAGTAACAATGAGATATCTAGCAGGGTTTTGATAAGTTCAAGGCCTTTTGTCGCTGGCTGACATCCAACTTCAGTTTTTTTTTATACGGCCTTAATAAATGTTATTCCGTTCAATCCCGGTTGGAGCTAAAAATCAAAGCACTGTATATGTAAATGCGATGCTGAGTGATCCGCTATCTAATTTAACTAAACATAACCTAACCAAAACAATCATAATCTCAGTAGCCCTAAGAGATTCACTTTCTAAAATTCAGTAGATTATCAATGCCTTTGTTTACCACACAATAGTTGCATTAATTTTAATAACACCGAATAATATAATCACGAGCGAAAGAAACAGGAAGTACGCAACAGTTGTCTGAACTGATGCCACCAATTGACTTACTTCGATAAGCCAACAAATATTTCAAATCAATTTCCGCAACCACGGCAAAGTCAATGCGGCGGGTGAGATCCCTAATAACTATAACAACCACGGAGCAGTGCTGCGCAACCCCAGCGCTAACGGTAAACCACTCACTACCGACGCTGCTGCAACACTTGTGCGCCGCTCGCTGTCAATCACCATTCAATTATTGCCGTAGCGAAAAAAATAAGCCAGCCACCAGGGGCTTATCAGCCGTACGGATCACTCGAAGTGCTCGCGTACCCATCGACTGTCAATCGTTGTCAATCAGCGTGTGATGTGCGAAAGAATATGCGGCAATTGCAGCGCTGATTGCGGATAAACGGATTTCGGCTGGCGTTGTTGACCGAAATTGTGGCTGAGTGCGACTTTTGTGTTAGCTAATCAAGCGATTTGGCGGCAGTCGGCCGAACTGACAGCAAAACAGCCGAAAAATTAATAAAATGCGGCAATTTCCGGTGAAAAGACCGTGCCGTTTAGCGCATGGTCGGTGTAAGACAAGATATTGGAAGTATTTGTTTCGCAGCGAAAAATAAGTCTTACATGATTTGCAGTTATCTTGCCATTATTACACCACTTCGCGCACTTTTTGTGTAGACACTTCTTACCTAAATTTATATTTTATACACATTTGTTTGCCAAGGCATCAATAACAGTGACAGTCACTTTCCTGAACCCTCCTCATTAAACTTACTTGCTACAGGATGAGAGCTCAAGCTTATCGCTGCCGCATCACACACGCGTGTCGGCCCAACGCCTTGCGCCACTGACATATCCAAGCTGTCAATTTGACAGTGTTGCGCCGCGAAATGCAGGAAATTTCCACAAATTCGCCTGCCCGATTTGCCATGCCCGGAAGGAAGTCAAGTCTTGGCAGTTGAGATTTTAATCATAAATGCAGCCCGTGCGCCTACCACACAACCGCTGCCTGCTCTGTCAATTTCAATATTTGATTTTTTCTCAACACTGTATTAGCATCAGATTTCAGCAGATAAAGCGCACTAAGCAGCTTGTGCGGATTTACAAAATCGTCAATGTTTTTAGCATGACATTGAAATTGTGCTCGGGTAAAAAAGTCTCACATTGCTCGCATTTCCACTTATTAGCAGCAAAGGGTAGGAAATCACATGCTTCGGAGCTTGAATAGTGATCTGAATCAAAAAAAAATTGCACTGCACACGTGTATTTACTTACATAATTGGCATTGCATGCGAACAGTCAGTGATCCGATTAGTATTTCGTAATAAATCAGAATATTGTTTTCGAAAACTTTTACGTAAATCAACTGAAATTCGAAACTAAGCGGATATAGAAAATGTTTTGTATTAGAATCTTTTTGAAAGAAAATGATTGAAACAAGCTCTTAGAGCTTCGAAAAGTACAGCTTGATGAGCTTTAAGCTTGTGTGTGTTTAAATATATGATTTTCCTATGAGTAGCGTTTTTAAATATATTTCGTCGATTTATGATTTTTGATTTAGCAATTTTTGGTTTATGATTAATTATTTATATTTATATATGGTTTATCGTTTCTGATTTATTATTCGTAATTTGTGATTGTCTTTTTATGATTAATGAGTTATGATTTGCAGTTTACAAATTAGAATTATGACTTCTCAACCAAGACCCATGAATTATGATTAAAGATTAAAAAAATAAAAGTTAAAGCGTAAAGATTAAATTTTAAAGATTAAAAATAAAAGATTAAAGATTAAAAATAAAAGATTGAAGATTAAAGATGAGTTATGATTTATAAATGACAAATTAGAATTATAACTTTTCAAATATAAAAGATTAAAGATTAAAAATCCATGATTGAAGTCTAAAGTTTAAAGATTAAAAGTTAATGATTAAAGATTATGGTATAAGATTTAACATTTAATACTAAAGATTAATTATTAAAGATCAAAAATTAAAGATTAATGATTAAAAATTATTAATTAAATATTAATGATTAAAGATCAAAGATTAAAGGTGAATTATGGTTTAAAATTAAAGATTAAAGGTTAAGGATCAAAGATTAAAAATGAAAGATTAAAAATCAAATATCACAAAAATTAAAGTTTTAACTTTCAAAATTTATGATTTATAATTTACGATTTATTATTTATTCTTAATGATTTATGATTTATGTTTTCTTTATTTATGATTTAAGATTTATTGATTAAAAATTAAGATTAAACATTAGAGATCCAAGATTTAAGTTTTAACTTTTAAAATTTATGATTTATGATTAATAATGTGAGTCCTCTCAATGAAGTGTGGTTTAGGACCTTCCAATAAAGAATTAAGTTTAAAATCTCAATTAAATGTTTTTGAGTGGAAACTCCTTAACTCCTCTTCAAACTTATTGAATAGTTTAAGATATTTATCAAATACTTTTTCTTATTTAGGCCGTAAGGAAGGTGAAATGCTATGTGAGTGATGTGCCACTAAAACGCTCCTCCCTTCTATCATGGTATTCCCTCTTGCCTAGGAACCGTTTTTGCATTACTTCACTCCACGTTTTCCAAGATGGTCCTATTACAGGTATTTTCTCTCTTCGTTCAGGGATGCCTATGACTTTCTAGCTAGAATCAAGCCATTTGATTCACCTTATATTGTCTCAAATTCTCCGGGGTCGGAGAGTCTGCGTCCATGTGCCTTTTTGTAGTGCGTGAAACATATTCTATGTACATAGGGTATTTTCTGCCGATTTTCTTCACTGGTTATTATATAATATTTCAACTAAGTATATTTTCGGCATTGAGTTGTCCAAGCCTGTTTTCTAATATTTTTCGAACATCTCTCCATTTTCAGCACTTTAAAAAGGTAGGGCTTGCGTCATCAAGTGGTTCACTTCCGTAAATACGTGCAGTACTTTCTGTTATTTTTCTATGTTGTGCCGTTGTTTTCGGAAATACTCGTGCGCAGAGAGCATCCGTGTGAGGTAGTAGTTTATCTCGCGGAGTTCCTACTGTGCCACATCTCTATATCTTTGCATAGTTTGGCGGTTCGTCTTTCTTTGCATTCCCTTTTCCACCGATCTCCAGCGTTCATCTGTTTGCCTCTTCGCCTGTTTGCTGGTGGTCATGTGTATTTCAATTCCATTCTTCTCCAATAGTTATAGTTGCATTCTCTTCTTTGCGAGTAGATTTAAAAGAATGATGGCAATTGTCTGTGTGCTTTGCTTTCTGAAGGTATTCAATTCGTCGTCCATTTGTACTTTCTGATATAGGTCTTGCTTGTGTTTTTGTTATTTTCATTATTCATGTTACAAGGATCTAAGAATCCCCTCTTCAAGCCGCTTTCTTTGTTCGATTGTACACTTGCATTTTCAGTCCCTGTGTTTATCTATGCATTGCAAGGATGCCACACGAGGGTAGACATGAAACCTTACGGAAAATCTATGCAAAGCTAGGATCATAGCACTAGTCAAATCAACTGAGCCTGCACCGCCAACCTAATGGCAACGTAGCATCGAACAATAGCACTGAAAACCATTTCTGCAGGATGTAACTCTTGCTTATTAAGTTACCAGAAGACCACAGCCGTCAGCCTAAGTTCAGCATTTCCAAATCGTTTGTCAAAATTGTGATCCTACTTCATTGATTCATTTCTTAAATCAATCATCTTTGCTTACTTTTGCTTTGCTCTTGATCAGGGGCTGCTTATTTGTAATTGTAAGCTGCGTCTTGTGAACCAGCGATCCCAACTGAGCTCAGAAATTGGGAGATTTTTTGTTTAACAGTTTCTTCTCATGGTTGGTTGTTCCTTCGAGACAGCCCCTCTGGAGTGATGGATGCTGATTTCGAGACGGCATCTATTCGCCTCGTCACCGGAGATTCTTAAGGTATTTCAGGTCTTTTAAGCCGAATCCTCCCTCCTGTCGATCATGGTCGGGATCTGCTTATTTTTAATTCACAACCAACCTGCGTCTTGCGGGTCAGTGCCTCCGCCTGAGCTTAGCAGTTGGGGATTATTTGTTTAACAGTTTCCGTTATAGCGTCCCGCGTCCCGCTTCGCTCTGTTGCCTCCTTCTCATGGCTGGTTGTTTCTGGAGGCAGCACCTTTGGAGTTGTGGATGCTTATTTCGAGGCGGCATTTAGTCAGCTCGTCACAGGAGATTCTTAAGCTATTTCAGATCTTTTTAGTCGAACCCTTCTATCCTGCCTAATTGGGTATTCGCAACTAGCCTAAGTACTCAGGTCGTCAACAGTTCGCCAAACTGTGAACCTTGTTGGTCTGAGCTCAGCCGCAGATATTTGGCAAAAACTTAATAAAATGGATAAGGAGTCGTATTCCAGATTTATCTGAAAAAATTGTAAGCATTCATAATTTCAGTATCAATCCAATTTATGTTTTAATCCGTTTTTCTATCTCATGCTTTCCGCTTATGATTGCTTTCCACTTTCCACACAAAATCCTGCAGTTCTCAAGTTCAGAGATTACACAAAAAAGCAAATAATCCCCACACACATGTCCTTCATGTCCGCTTAAAGCCAACCCCTGCGACCTGTGTGACTCCATATCGCAATCGCCTTGCGCTACTTTCGCTTGTCGCCTTCAAGGAAATCACATAAAGATTGACGCAGATTTGTGACTTTATCCACAAGCCGCTTGCCGCCTTCACCACGCCAGCGCTCATAATTCAAAAATCCGATCGAAAAATTATTTATTATGTGCGCACATATACACACACACAAACATATGCTCTGGCGTGCAACTAACCCCTCGACAGGCGAGGCCACTTCCTTCCACCTTGACTTCCTACGCTCGCATATTGCCAATATTTATTTTGTATATTGAATATGCAAACGTCTCGCGCCACCGTAGTTGTACGCACTGATTTACTATCTTCGTTGTTGTTTTTGTTGTTGCAATTTATTGCAATTACCCTTATGGCTGGAGCATGCTTGTGCCGCCTGGCGTCGTTGTCAAATCGAGGAAGGGTGTCAATTGCTGTAAATAAATTTTTGTTTTTGTTGTTGTTCTCTGCATTTGCTGTGCTGCTACGTTTAACTGTATTAAACAGTTGCATTGCGTTGTTTTTACTACTTGCTTCAGCGTTCTTGATAACTTATATTTAAGCTTTTGTATTTGTATTCGTATATCTATATATGAGTATGTGTGTGTGTTTTGTGTGCGTGTCTTTATGACACTAACTCACTGTCAAGTCAACATGTTGCAACACTCGTTTGCCGTCACTCATGCGCGTCAATTGCTGTGCCAAATGTTGGCGTTTCAGTTTTGCGCCTGAAAGTGTGCTACCTTTTTACACTTTTTTACCTTGCCTTGCTTATTATTCCTCCTTTTTCAATCAACACTTCACTCAGCGTCACACTGCTGCGTTGCTGTTGGCGTATATTAGTTGTTTTGTTGTTGTTTTCTTGCTTATAAATAAATATGAAATTCAATACGATATCCTTTTCCTTTTTTCCTCCCTTCAAGTGCGTGCTTTGTGCCAGCGCTTGAATATATACAGAGACATAAACAGTTATTCATACTTTGCAATTCAGAAAGTGTGTCGCTTTATATTTATGGGTGATTCTTGCTACTTTTGCTCCTTTCTCTTAAATTTTTTTCCTGCTCGCCTAGTATTTTGCCTTCAAGTGTCACTTTGTTGCTCTAACTCTTATCTACTTTTTGTTTAATGAAATGTCCTTTTCAACACTTTTTTGTTTGCTTTTTCGCACTTTGCACAAGCTTTGTTATTTATTTTGTTTTTTTTTTCTTTTACTCTGTCTCTATTTCCATTCATTTGTGGTGTTTTGTTCGCTAATAATTTCACAATCAACGCTGGTGTAGTCTTTTCTTTGGCTTATCGATATTTATGAATACAAATTAGCTAGTCATTTGGCTAAAAGCTCAACAAAAGTTATGAATAGTTTAGCAAAATGGTTCAACTCGTTTATTTTAATGAGCTGATTGATCAATAAAAATAATTTTCTCGGGTTGATTGATATGGCAAAGATTTATAGGGAAGTAAGACTATCATTCAACACAAAAACTATTGTGGGCAAGAAATAGTAAGACTTTGTTATTTATGACGTTGGCTGCTAGTATACCACCGATAATCACGACAAAATCTACACCCAGGTGCCAAGCAAAAAAATACATGTTGAGCTTTGGCCTCAGTGATACACTGGCAGCCAATCTTGAAGTGTTAATCAGATTCTAATCAACTTACGACCGATTAATGTTCTCCGAAGCTTTTTCGGTAAACATTGTATATTTTGAAAGTTTGTATAAAACCGGTGTTTAATTTCTCCAACTAAGCCAATAACATGTGAAAATATTGTTTTTTGCAGTCCGGGTCAAATTTGAACAGATGCTATTAACCGTTCAATTTTTTTTTAATTTTTTTCCAAATTTTTTTTTTTAAGTTTTTTATTTTTTAATTTTTTCTTAATTTCCAATTTTTTTCTAAATTAGTTATATATTCACTGTTTAAATCCCTTAGTGTTCATACAGTTTGATATTATAATGTAGGCTTTAATAGCATTATGCGAATTATCAGTCCGGATCAAATTTGATGAGATGGCATTGATTTATTTTTTTTAATTTTTCTAATTTTTTTTAAATATTTTTCTAATGTTTCTCTTAATGTTTTTAACTTTCTTTCTTAATTTTTCCCATTTTTTCCCATTTTTTGAACATTTTTAAATTTTTTTAATTATTAATTTTTCTAATTTTTTTCTTAATTTTTCTAAATTTTCTTATTTATTTTTCTTAATTAACTATATGCATGTATATTCACTATCTAAATTTCATAATTTTCAAATTGTATAATATAATCACATAGTTTTAATACAATTATTCAAATTATGCCAGGCCGGCTCAAACTTTATCAGATGGTGTTTGCCTTTTTTTAATTTCTCTAATTTTTCATAATTTTTTTAAAATCTCTATTTTTTTCTTAATTTTTTTTTAAATTTTACTTATATTTATTCTAATTTCTCTAACTTTCTTTCTTATTTTTCCTAATTTTGTCTTAATTTTCCTAATTTTTTTCTAAATTAGTTATATTTTAACCATTTAAATTCAGTAGTTTTCATACAGTTTGATATAATCATATAGGTTTTAATACCAATATGCGAATTATTTCAGTCCGGTTCAAATTTGATCATGTGTACTTGTCTATATTTTTTCTTTTAACTTCTCTAATATTTTCTAACTTTTTAAAAATTGTTCTATTTTATGTCAAAATTTTTCAAATTTTTTTCTTGAGTTTCTTAATTTTTTCCTTAATTTTCCTAATTTTTTCTAAATTATTTGTACATATATTCACCATTTCATAGTTTTAATATAATAATAATCATACAAATTTACTACCATTATGCGCATTATATTAGTCCGGGTCAGATTTGATCAGATGTTATTTAACTTTTTAATTTTTTTTCTAAATTTGCTTTCTTTTATTTATTTAGTACGGTTTAGTTTTTCTAATTTTTTCCTTAATTTTTCAAAAAAATTAAAAAGTTTTGTAATATTTTCCCTAATTTTTCTAAATTTTTTCAAAGTGTTTCTAATTTTGTCATAATTTTTTTCTAAATTTGATATATATTTTTGTAATTTTCATACTATTTATATAGTAATCATTCAATTTTGATACCAAAACGCGCAATATATTAGTCCGGGTCAAATTTGATCAGACGGTATTTAACTTTTTTATTTTTTTTCTAAATTTGCTAATTTTTTTTTAAATTTTCAACATTCTTTTTCAAAATTATTCTAATAATTTTCCTAACTTATTTTCAAATTTTTGTAATTTTTTTTTTTTTAATTTTTTCTATTTATTATATATTCACCATTTAAATTTTATAGGTTTTATATAGTAGTCATACAAGTGTCGATACTATTATGTGCTTTATATTAGTCCGGGTCAAATTTGATCAGATGGTATTTAACTTTTTAATTTTTTTTTTTTCTAAATTTGCTTAATTTTATTTTTTTTAATATTTCTAATATTGTTTCATTTTTCTAATTTTTTTCTGAATTTGTTAAAATTTTTTCCAAAATCTTTGTAAAATTTTCCTTAATTTTTCTAATTTTTTTTTAATTTTTCTAAATTTTTTCTAATTTTTTTTTAAATTGTTAAAATTTTTTCCAAAATCTTTGTAAAATTTTTCTTAATTTTTCTAATTTTTTCTTAATTATTCTAAATTTTTTCTTAATTTTCCTAATCTTTCCAACTTAATTATTTATTCGCCATTTAAATTTCATAGTTTTCATAAAGTTTGCAATAGTCATACATATACATATGTATGTATGTATGTATTTAGATATGGATACCATTATGCGTATGCTTCGAAAATCATACGAGAATATTAATTATAGTAAGTCTTATTTAAATTTCACCTGAATAAAATTTAATTAAGCAACATTTGTTTATGGCAAATGAACGTTACAAAACGGCTGCCAAACAAACAGAATGATAAACAGACAGACAGATGTAGAACCAGCCAGCGGCACACAGCTGCGAGACACAGGCGACATAAGGGACAACATGAGTGATAATGAGAATGGCAACAATTACAACAATGAGCGACGGCAGCATTGGCAACATCATTAATAATAACAATAATAATATTAATGCAATCAAAATATTTCACAATTCAATATAAAATCGCCTGAAATGCAGCGGGCCCTTGCAGGAGCGCAGGGCATGAGCAGCGTGGCACTGTTACGAGTACATGCATATGTGTATGTAGATATGTAAATATACGCACTTATATGCATTTGTGCCTATAATAACGCATATTATAGTATAAATTGTTATTGTTGTTGTTGTTGTCGGCAATTGCAATTCGTTTAAATTAATGATGTTTGTCGCAGCGCTATTAAATCTAGAAATATGTCGGATTTTTTTTCTGTTGCACACATAGCAATGCGTGCTTTAACACGTGCTGTTGGTGTTACTGTTGTTGTTGTTGTTGTGCGGCTGACAGTCAATATAGTCAATGCGCGCTTCAAGTGGATTACTGTAATTGTTAATGATTGCTTTCATTCTTTCACACACACACACACCCCCAAGCATGTATAGCGCTTAAGCAAATATATGCTTATATGAGTGTGTGTATATGCTTTATTTACACACCCACACATATGTACATGTGTATTTGCTTTGCATTTATTGTTCGGCCTTAATGGTTTTTGGTAAATTGTAAATTTATTTCGCAGCGTCGATTTAACTCATCTTAAAGCGGCCGAACACATATACACATACAACACAAACACATATACGTATACACACACATATATGTGAATGTAGTGAATCGATTTGCCATCGCTCAACGCAACTTTACGGTTTACTGCGGTCAATTGCACGTCAAAGCGCGGCGGTGGGGGGGTTGTGGAAGAGGCTACAGCATGCCAAGGGAGAGGTTAATGCGGTCGCATTAAAGCCATTAAAGTTACACCGACTATTTATGTAGGATTTAAAGAGTTAATTGCAAGCGAATGTGTGAAAATTTGTTGAGAAATGGATTTGAACTTTAATTGAGAATTATTTAACTGCCATTGCGCTCAAATGTAGGGATTAAGCGCGGAAATTTATAGTTTGTCGCACACTAAATAAGATTTCCTTGCATAATTTCAGGCTTTGGAGCGTGATGTAAGTTAAAAATATTAAATTAGTTGCGCTTCCTTCACTATTTAAGTTCATATATTTTCTTCAAAACTCATACATAATGCACTTATACCCTTCACAGTTGCTTATAAGTGTATAAAAAGATCTTTGGATTGATTTTGAGCGGTCGAATTATATGGCAGCTATATGCTAAAGTGCTTCGATCTGAGCAATTTCTTCGTTGATTATATAATGTTATATGCATTATAATTATAATGCATTATAATAATGTGTGTCGAATTTCATGCAGATATCTTGTCAAATAAAAAAGTCTCCGATACAAGCACTTGGTTTTGATCGGTCAGTTTGTATGGCAGCTATATGATATAGTAGATGGATTTGCATAATTTTTCCGCAGTTTAAAGCGTTGTCTAAGACAAAAAGCTGTACTTAATTTCGTGGCGATATCTTTACAAATAAGAAAATTTTCTATACAAAAGCTTTTTTTGTTCGTTAAGTTTGTATGACAGCTATATTATATAATCGGCCGATTCGCATAATTTGTTCTGAGGTTATACCATTACTTTAAGTAATAATCCTTGCCAAATTTCATAAAGATATCTCATCAAATGAAAAAGCTTTCCATATCAGTATATAATTTTGACCGTTCAGTTAGTATGACAGCTATATGCTATAGTGGTCTGAACTGAGCAATTTTTTGCAAACTATAGCAATGTCTTGGTTAATAATATGTCACAAGTTTCGCGAAGATATCTCGTCAAACATAAAAATTTTCCATACAGAAACTTAATTTAGATCGGTCGGTTTGTATGCAGCTATATCTTACAGTGTACCGATATCGATGATACCGCGAAATAAGGAGCTTCTTGATGAGAAAAGGGCATGTGCATATTTTGAAGTTGATATGCCAAAAGCTAAGAGACGATATCTCAAAAACTGAGGAACAGGTTCGCGTATTTACAGGTGTACAGACGAACATACAGGCAGACACGGCTAAATTCATTCCATGCCATTCAGCGCGACACGCTACTATTCATATATATATTTTATGAGATCTATAACGTTTTCGTCTGGTTTTTACAAACTTTGTAGCAGATTTTGTATACCCTGCTCAAAATATAAAAAGGGTATAAATCAAGCGAATGTGTGAACTACACTATTATAATTATAGCAACCTAAATTTTGGAAATTTAGAGATACTGAGATACTTAAGGCATATGAAAGTAATTTCACCTAAACCGACTGAGAATTCTAGACAACTACTAATACCATAAGTGAAATACTGAAAATTTTATAATGATAAGAATGACAAGGTCGTGTACTATAAATTCTTCATTTATTATTTAGTGAACTGTTATAATTAAAACCACAAAAATTAGAACCTTAAGAGAGTCGAAGAGACTTTAGGCATATGAAATTAAATTTTCATAAACCGGTTGAGAATTCTAGATAACTATAAATACCATTAGTGAAATGCTGAAACTTTTATAATGATAGGAATGTCAAGACCGTGCAACGTATACTCTTCCATAAAGAATTTTGTCCTTGTCAATTAAGAAACTACTTTTTTTAATAAGAAACTTGTCATTTATCCTTCAAGCTTATACCCCAGTGAAATACTGTAAATTTAACAATGATAAGAATGACTAAATAGAGTATCATGTACTCTTCCATAAAGAATGTTTTCTTGTCGGTTAACAAACCACTGGTTTTCTCATTTATCATTCGACTGATGTTATGCCGGTACCGAACGCTTATTTGATCACTTAATTCAGTTGGTACCTATAAAAATTTAAAAAGTACTTGGCAAAACTAGTAACCTTTATATACATATATAGTCACTCACCAAAATCGCTCATATCGACATTCAAAATTAAGAAATACTGAGCAAACTAAATAGTTTTCAGTAGACTTACCTCCATATAATCTCTCTGTCAATAAACACCCTCATTTTGACACCTTTGGCTCAATAGCCGCTTCATTTAACTTTTCCATCATTAACCAAATAATTTTCGAACAACTGTTGACTACAGAACTTCATTTTCGACTCCCTCCCCAGTCAACAAATCCACCGAACCACCTACCAGCGAAGTAAATAATAAATAAGCCACGATAACTAATTTCATCTTCAATTAAACTTCTGGCAAGTGAGACTCCACTAACACCCAATCAAAAACAGCGCAGCCAAGCTGAGAACCACAAAAATCGAGGCGCCCCGACTGCGCTCGCCAACGAAATCGGTTAGATGTTAGCAGCCAAGATAAATGGTGATTCAGTGAACTGATTGTGTGGATTAAATTGCCATATTGGGAAAATTGGCAAGAGCTGCTGGTAAAAGCTGCCAAAGCGTGGCAACGTGTCAAAATATTGTATTGAACTCCGCTATTGGCAAATGAGCGCGAGCAGGCGGTGCATGGCACCAATGATAGAGATTGCGGATGAACGGAATCAAAACTTATTTTTGATAAGCGCTATTATAATTGGATTTGGCAAAGTGGGGAGCTGCGACAGCATGCCGGCAGTAATACAACATTAACAGGTATTAAAAGTGAGTGGAAGTGGAGGGAAATAAAATTGCGAAAAAGTAAAGTCAACTGCACGTCGGTGGCAAGCAGCGCCAGTGAGTAATGCGTTGAGGGAGCGCAACAAAGGAAAATAAGAGTTTGCTGGGCAAGGAAAGGTATGGCGAAGTGTTGCGAAAGCTAAGACTACAAAAGACTCTGAGGACAAACGATACAACTAAAAGTGTTTAAGGAAGAGACAAGGAGACAAGGTGGAATTGTGACTGTTTATCCGAGCAGCTAGCTTTAGTTGTGTGTGTGTGTGTGTGTAAGTGAGTGTTAGACAATGATTAATATACTCCAGAGTATTTGTTGAAATTGGAAAACAACTAGTGCCCCAAACGTACGGTTAACCGCAGCAGACGCAAGTGGCTTAATGAGTATATGTATAAAGGTCTTTACTAAAAGAAAGTAGCATATTTTGGTATTTGATTATGTGTGGCAAATAAGTAGAAGCTTGTACATTACATTTGAAGTTCGAAAGAAGAAACGTGAATATTGAGACTGAAAATACTGGTACTTTAAAAATGCTATTGGCCTACATTAGAAAATATACTTAAGGTTGGAAGCCACAAAAAATAGTATTTTTGATTACAAAAAAATATATATATATTGATGATTTAAAATATTTCTTCTTCTTCAAAAATCTACAGAGATTTTGAGATTTGATTACAAAAAAATATATATATATTGATGATTTAAAATATTTCTTCTTCTTCAAAAATCTACAGAGATTTTTGAAATGAAACTTAATTTTTCTATAAAGATACTCTGTTATTGGAAAGAGCTTCCCTTTGAATATCATTAAAATATCTTACATATTGACTGATATATCCGGTATACGATCAACTGTAAGTTCGAAAATTTCTAATTTATGAATATTAGAGCTGGGGGAAGTATTGAACCGTTACCTATTATCAGCACATTATTATTAGAAAATTGTTCTCTCCGAATTTACATCCGAGCCCTCACAGATTGGCAGTTATATTCAGTAAGGATTTATACACATATAATACAAGGGCATCAGAGTCCACTTATTAGATATCTGGGGTCTTGAAAAGATATTAGTCCACATATAAGGTATCTGGGGTCCTCATATTAAGTATCTGGTCTTGTTATTAGTCCACATACTAGGTATCTGAGGCTTTGAAAAATGATTAGTCCACATATTACGTATCTGGGGTCTTGAAAAGTTATTAATCTACATATTAGGTTTCTGGAGCTTTGAAAAGTTAGTAGTCCACATATTAGATATCTGTGGTCTTAAAAAGTTATTCGTCTTTGAAAAATGATTAGTCCACATATTAGATATCTGTGGTCATGAAAAGTTAGTAGTCCACATATTAGGTATCTGAGGCTTTGAAAAATTATCAGTCCATATATTAGATTTCTGGAGCTTTGAAATGTTATTAGTCCACATACTATTAGGTATCTGGGGTCCACATGTTAAGTATCTGTAAAGTTATTAGTCCACATATTAGGTATTTGGAGTCTTGAAAAGTTATCTTTCTATTTTTGCAAAGTTTTATTACAACAACGTTATTGACGCTCGATTTATAAACCGTAAGATGAAAAAATCAGGTTGAATATTTTTGAAGCATACATTCAGGCTGCTAAAGATTCATACTTCATATTTTTCACATAATTTGATATTAAGTTTTCATCTTTGAAATAGTTCTCCGATTGCTATCATTGAAACCACGCTGATCATTTAGATGTGCTTCATAGGTCCTGCAACGTTTCCTTCTGGTAATAACTTTCGTGTCAAACTTAGTATGCCTTGTTAAAGGTGGAATTAGGGTTTAAAAAAACACGTGAAGTTATTAGAACAGAATGCAATGAGCAATTATGATTATAACAACCTAACCTGGCACTTAAAGGGAATCTAAGAGACTTTCTTCTTCTTCTTCTTAATTGGCGTAGACACCGCTTACGCGATTATAGCCGAGTTAACAACAAGAGACTAGAGACCATATTCTCGTTTCATAAACTGGTTGAGAATTCAAGTGAGCTTGTATTACAATGAGAGGAATTTTTGAGTTTTTAAGATTTTATAATGATAAAAATGAGCAAATATAGTAATAATAACATGCTAACCAAGGATCTTTAAGGAGTCTAATAGACTTTACTTGTAGATATACGATTTTCTTATTTCATAAACTGGTTGAGAATTCCTGTTAAATAATAATGCCATGAGTGGAATTTTTATGTTTGTATAATGATAAAAATGAGCAAATATTCTTAAAACAACCTAATTTATGGCCTTAAGGAAGTCTAAGAATAATGTATCATGATAAAAATGAGACTCCCGATAGATGGCGCATATGATAATTATTTTATTTTTCACTTTTCGACTTTATATTACCAACGAAAATGCCGGCAACATCAATTAAAACCAAGGCAATTTAAAATTATATGCGTCAACTGCTTAAGAAAGCAGCTTTCAATCACATATCCAACAACCCTTAGGGCAGCACAGCAACCCTTTGCACGAGCGGCTAACCAGCCACCGAAAAAAGTGTCAAAGTTCATTATAAAAAGCAGCAACAACACGCTATAACGACACGCATAAATAACAAACAACACAGACGGCTTGCCACGTACACACACTCAAATGTTATGTGTTTGCCACAGACACACACTCAAACGTTCTTTGCATGCCACACCAACGATGAGCGCCAAGAAAGTGCGCTTGGATGCCGGCACAATTATTTGCAACCATAATTAAACGAAGACAAACACTATAACCGCCACAATAAGCTTCACACTCATTGACAAATATTGCGATTGCGGCTGTACGAGCTGTCAAATGTAAGCGTCTAACATTTATTATAGCTGCAACGCTTCAGGAGGCACGCAGGAACACACGCGCGAGCATACGAGAGAAAGCGCTTCGGAGGTGAAGCGCTGAAAGAGAAATAGAATATGAGAAAGAAGAGGAAGTAGACAGCAGCGCAGGAAGAGAAGGGAGAGGCAGCAGAGGATGAAGAGAACTTTTCAAAAACCGCCTCGGGTCGCATACAACAATAACTTTTCGAAGCGGCAATTATGCGTATGTGTGTGTGCTTCGGGTTTCGTAGGCAAAACGGCAAAGCAAATAGAAATTTCGAATTGAAATTACGCAGTTGGCGCGTAACTAGAATTACTTGAGCGATAGATAGAAAGTACGTTTGCTAGAAAGCTTACAATTTATGGGTTACACACCACTAATTCGCAAGTGCTCGCGGCATACGCACTCAAACACATCCATATGTATCTGTATATATATATATGTATATATATATTTATATTTATAGTTATATTAGGGCGGGTAAAAAAAATCTACTTGGTAGGTTGGATCAAAAATCGATTTTTTCACCTTTCATACTCTAAAAAATTTCAATATTTTTTTTTACATTTTTTTCAATAATAAATTTTTTCATTCAATTATAAAATTTATATAAGAAAACCCGTTTTTTTTTTTCTATAAAATAATCAAATATTAACCGTTAACAACTTTTAAACGGTCAGATTTACGGTAAATCGTTATAGACCATCTTGTAGAGCATTCCAGCGCCCACACCAAAACAAACATATGTACATATACATACATACATACATATATTAGGGCGGGTCAGGAAATTTTTTCAGCTTCCTAATCGGAAAATTTCCAATAATATTTTTTCTCATTTATTATTTCAAATAACAGTATTTTTTCGTTCAGTTCTAAAATTCTTAAAAAAATATTTATTAGGGTGGGTAAAAAAAAATTTTTTTTTGCATCTTACTCTGAAAAATTGCAATAATATTTTTTTTCGTTTATTATTTCAAATAATTGTATTTTTTTGCATAGTTATAAAATTCATAAAAAAAAATATTTATTAGAGAGGGTCAAAAAAGGGAGTTTTTTTGTCTTCTTACTATGAAATTTTCCACAAATATTTTTTTTTGTTTATAATTTCAAATAATAGTATTTTTTCGTTCGGTTATAAAATTTATAAGAAAAAAATATTTACAAGGGTGGGTCAAAAAAGGATTTTTTTTGGCTTATTATTCTGAAAATTTCAAATTTTTTTTCGCTTATTATTTCAAATAACAGTTATAACTCAATCAGAAAATTCATAAAATATTCATAAAAAAAATAATCATTAGGGTGTGACATATAAGGGATTTTTTTGGCTTCTTATTCTGAAAATTTCTAAAAATATTTTTTTGTTTTGTTTATTATTCTAAATAATAGTATTTTCACGTTCAGTAGAAATTTGTTTTTTTAAATAATCCAATATTAACCGTTAATAGCTTTTAAACCTATAGGTTTACGAAAAAACCGTAACAAATCTTTTTTGAAGAGCATTTATTTCCTAAAAAATCCACAAAACGAAATATTTTTTTAAGTAGGTGGAAGCCAGATACAAATTTTTCTAAGTGATAAACTGAAAAAAATATGAATCCGTTAACCAGAAGACGTAACCATCAATTAAGAGTTCATACTTGGAGCGCCTTTCTTACAAGTGTCTATTAACCAATTTTTCAGAGCGCCAAGCGAAAAAAAGCAATATATTTTTTTTTTTGTTGACCCACCCTAATGTATGTACATATTTCTATAGAAAAAAGGAAACATGTGTGCGCTCGTTTAACAAATTGAAAAACAACAAACAAATAAATTAAAATTTGCCAAAGACTCAAGCAAAAAACCGAAAAAGCAACAACAGCAACTACGCATTAAATTGAGTGCTAAGCAATTGTGTCTTGTTTCTGCTGAGCAACAACAATATCTAAGCTTTTTGGGTTATTTCATCATTAACTTTTAAAAACACTCACACCAACGCAAGCACTAACACACAAACAACTACACTCACCAAATTTGGGTAGCATGGAGACGCAAATGCATCTAATTAAACATGTGACATGTAGCAAGTTCGTGCGCGCTGATTTTCGCCGTGCAACCCTGATTTAACAATTGTCGAAACACGCACACACACACTCACAGCCGCCAGCTCCACATGGCCGCACGGACGGACCACCATAACGGATTTGTTAGCGGCAACGGAAGTGGCGGTAATGGCCGCGTGACTGAGTGGTGTCACAGTGGGACATCAATTTGGATGGCTTCACAGGCGCTTCGTTGCCATTGCTGTGGCTCTTGTTGTTGTTGCCGTTGACATCGTCGCACTGTGCCGCCACATGCAAATTAATGATTGTAATGACTCTTCACGTTAAATGCACTCATTTATTCTCGTGTCGCAATCAGCATGTTAGACGAAATAAAGCGATAAAGTTCGGCTACGTGGTAGCTAAGGCCGAAGTGGTGAAAAACCGGCGTAGTGTAGCAATAAAGCGCGCAGTAAGCGGGAGGTTAAAAAAAATGCAACAAAAGTAACTACAAATTTTTTAAGTAATTCCGAAATAAATACTAAAATGTAATCAGCGTTGACTTCGGCGACAATTAATCTTTCTTACGGCGCGTGGATAAAGCGATTGCTTGAGCGCTTTGACTTGCCGAGCACTTAAGCGTGTTTGGTTTAACGATGCACTTTGATTTCGTTTGAGGTAGGGGGCGGGGGGTGCGTTGAGTGGAGATCGGTTTTATGGCGGGCGAAGGACAAGGACTTGATTCCGATAGTTCAGTTTGTATGGCAGCTATATGCCAGAATGGTCCGTTATCGACGATTGCCACAAAGAAGCGGTTTCTTTAAGAGGAAAGGACGTATGCAAAATTTCAGATCTATATGTCACGAATTGAGGGACTAGCTCGCTTAGATATGCATCAATAAAAAGCTCTTGAAAAAACTATTCCGTTTCTGTTTACAAAAATCTCGAGGAAATCCAAGCCAACTAGGATAAGCGTATTCTACCGATTATATGTCCAGTGGGGAAAGAGTGCCCGCATGACTTTAACTACCTCCTCGCATGCCAACGGACCCCACTTATCTACAGCTTCTCTCCCTATAGTCCGACCCTGTCTAAACAACACGTTTTGTGGGCCTACTTGAGACGATTACAATGACAGCCAAAACGAACCTAGCCACCTAAGCCGAGATTGGATAACCCCTACAGGAATTACCCAATTACTAGCGAACCAAATTGAGATACATACACGAGCCCCCAGCCAGCAAAGGGACTGAGCTGAGGTGCAGCATTTTTATGTTTTCTATCTCATTAAGACACCATCTTTAACTTTTGGCGCACAGCTTTTGTGAGCTTCGGTCTGTTGCTCATGTGACCTCAGAGATCTCGACCATTGGCGTTCTTTGTCTATATAAATCACATTTTAGGTTCATATTTCAACTTCATAAAAATCAGTTTAGCAACAAAATTAAGATTAAAAATTTTCTGAGGATTCCTATAATGTTTAGGAGTTTATAGGTAACCGTAACGGGACGTATTCTAAGCTGTCCTTGTCAGATTCTTCTTACGTTACACCTTTTAGCATAATCTAACCTATAGTAAGGTTACCTGCTAGACGCGCTTTGTAAGCTTTCAACTTTGAATGATTATAAGAAGAATCTTAAAAAGTCGGTAAAATAACTCAAATATCTGATAAATAGTCAAACTCTTTTTATTCGAAATATTATTATTGGCGAAAGATTAATGTTTTGTTTAATAGATTCCTACTTCCTTATCTTTCCAGATTGGAATTATATTACAAATATAATGTAGAATAGAAATCAGAAACAATCTTCGTCCCAAACCAAATGATATTTGAAAATCTTTCTCATATCAAAACAATACAAAAACCAAAAATGAAAACAGATTAATCCAGAACTATGTTTTGACAGACTCTGAAGTATAAAAATTCAAAATCTATTAATATTTGAAGTTCTTCTTTCTATACTCTAAAGCTTTCCACAAACACTTGAATTCAAAACCAATTTATTTGTATTTTTTTCAGTTTTATTCAAACGCATAATAGATATTTTATTTACTTTGTAAAACTAATCCCTTTTAGCTGTCATTTAAAGTGTCAAATAGCGAAATAAACAAAGAAACAATAACAAATGCGAAACAGCATAATTAAAATGCTGAACAACCCTCAAATAGCAAACACTCAACAAATACCGAAGGCAGTGTAGGTTTCTTACGAAATTTAGGTATACAAGCACATCGTCAGTAAAAGTACTAAGCTGAGGTGAGAGATTTTTTCTCGGTTGTGTTAAGGCCGTTCATTCCTCCAAATATTTGGCAGCTATTTGCAACTTCGCTTACAACTTTTACACGTTGTTTACTCTGCGTATTTCATTATGCGACAATATTAGCATATTTTCAGGCGTTGACAAGCATTCAGCTAATGTTCGGTCGTTTGAATGAAAATTATAATAAAAATTTATATGGAGAAGCTGAGGAAGTTAAAACCGCTTAATTTTGGGAATTTCAGTTTTATTCTTTGTATGAGAATTTCCTATAGGAATTCAGGAAGGAGAAAAAACAATGACGAAGTTGGTTGTGGTGAAATTATTTGTATAGAAAATGTTTTTGAAATATATTTAGTTCGCATATAAATTCATTAACTGTCATTACTCGCTAAATACATAGCTACTTGGCTTGGCCAAAGCTGCAGTGAAAAAATATTAGACTCTTTTTGAAATGAAAAGTCATAAATACTCATTTGGTTTAGCTGTTAATCCTACTCATTCAGTAGTCAAAAGTCATAATTCAAGCAATTGAGTCATAAGCCAATTCAAAATCGTAATTAAAAAATCAAATTTAGTCGTATTTAGTTCTATACTAATAAGTCATTATTGGGTAGGCAATAGTTAAAACTCAAAAAATTTAGTCGTAAGTCAATAGTGGTTAGTCTATTCTGTAATCATCAGTCAAAATGTATATAACTTAGTTGTAAGTAAATAGTGATTAGTCAGTAGTCAATAGTCATAATTAGAACAATTTAGTCGAAATTTAATATTTATCACTCATTATTCATGTCTTATGTCATTATTCGGTAGTTATTTTAACTCAAATAATAGTAAGTTAATAGCGATTAAACACTATTTAGAGGTCAATAATCAAAATAGTCATTATTCAGCAGTCAATAGTCATAACTTAAATAATTAAGCTGAAAGTTGGAGTTATAATTAGTCACAATTCAGCAGTCAATAGTCAAAATCCAAATTATTTAGTCGTAAGTCAATAATAATTAGCCATTATTCAGTAGTTAGTAGTCAAAACTCAAATAATTTAGTCGTAAGAAAATAGCGATTAGTCACTTTTTAGAAGTCAATGGTCAAAATTCAATTTATTTAGCCATAAGTCAATATACAGTAGCAAATAGTCATTATTCATAAAATTTAGTCGTGGATTGTATAGTCAAAATTAAAATAATTTAGTCGTAAGAAAATAGCGATTAGTCACTTTTTAGAAGTCAATGGTCAAAATTCAATTTATTTAGCCATAAGTCAATATACAGTAGCAAATAGTCATTATTCATAAAATTTAGTCGTGGATTGTATAGTCAAAATTCAAATAATTTAGTCGTAAGAAAATAGCGATTAGTCACTTTTTAGAAGTCAATGTCCAAAATTCAATTTATTTAGTTATAAGTCAATAGTATAAGTCGTTATACAGTAGCAAATAGTCATTATTCAAATAATTTAGTCGTGGATTGTATAGTCAAAATTCAAATAATTCAGTCGCAAGTTTAAAGTATTCAGTGATATTACTAATGACTTATATTAGCAATTTATAAGTGTTTATTATTTTTTTAAGATTGATTTTATGATTGAATGTAAGTCATTAGATATAATCTGTAGACATTTGTAAATACAATTTTCATTTCTTGTATTTTTCTCTAAAATGCGTCTTAAATATTTAAATAATAAATCTGCTGATGATCATACGTATTGCTAAATATACAGAGAACCTCAAGCTTAAATACAAAATACCTTTTTTCAAACTTTTCGCTATCTTCGTATATAATTACCCCACCTACCGTAACTTCCATAACAAAATAGCAACAAAAATGGCGAATTTGCAAGCCTGCCCGCAGCTATTCAGCCCGTTCAAATCAACGCAATACAAAAGAAAAGCATGCCTCAGACTCAACTCATTTACCGCACAATGACATTGCGCCCAAAAATAGGCAATCACAATTTTATTTATTTATTTACGTTCACCCACCGCGCTCCCCACCCCTCCGAAAAAACTTCATAAATAATCATACGTGTGCAGGCATCTGAACTTCTTTTACCCAGCTAAATAGATAAAAATTTCGTTTTCGTTTTCGTTAGACATGCTGCCAACTACCAACGGCACAACGCTACTTTCTTGCCGTCAATTTGGTTGCTTTGTCTTTGGCTGTGTCTTTATCTGCGTCTCAACAATTGCAGCATCAGTTAAGCGGACCTCAAGTGGGCGATGGAGCGATGGGGCGGTGGAAGTTGTCGTTTGTTGCAAAACTTTTCCAATTTTCCCCTTTTTATCGTAAATTGCCGCTCAATATTGGATAAATGCTTGCGTACGCCTCGTGGTATGCTACACGTTTGGGCTGTTGCTGGCTCTGCGTCTGCTACCGTCGCCATTTTTCTACTTCACTAGATTTTGTCGCTTACTGAATTTCATTTACGTGTCTTGCTCTGCTCTTATTTATTTATTTTCTAACTGTATTAGCTGAATTTTTTCGCAAAAGCAGGAAAATATTCCTTTTATCCAATATCGTAAATAAGCAATCTGATTGTTGTACGTGCATATGACTGCCAACACATACGCGTATTACTGAGGTACTGAGGCATTTATACTGTGTATGAATTGCCTTAGCTTTGGGCTTTATTTTGATCTCTTTTTATGTGCGCTTTTAGCTGTGGAAAGAGTTTCCCTGCACGAGCGTAATGATTTTATTGGAAATTACTGTAATTTATCGTTAACGATGAGCACAAAAAGGTTCCGGGAAGAATTACTTGAAGTGCTCTGCCCAAATAAATACATTTAATACAAGTATTAGTGTAAATACATAAATATTTTATTTTGAAGTTTTAACGAGTGCATGTACGTTCAGCAGAATTCGCAAAAGCAAAAACTTTGTTTAGTGGACAGAACTATACTGAAATTTCTTCAGAAATAAATATTTTTAGAAATCGTTTGAATATTTTGTTATATAACAAGAGATTTATAATATTAATTAAAGGTTATGTTTGAGGAAGAATTAATTCTGTGTTGAATTATTGTCAGAATGAGGTTCTGTATGTAAACGGTGATCTATTTCTAGGTTCCCTAATTAAAAAAAAACCCAGACAATTCAAATTTAATGGGGAATGTTTATTATCATGCTTTGGCTTTTATATTTTGAAGATTATCTCTTTCAAATGAAAGCCGCGGCTACGTCTCAGACGACAGTCCATCTGTTGAGTCCAATTTTCATTGGTAACTGGCGAATGACACGGGTGATGTTTTGCTCCAAGGCCTGAATCGAAGCGGGATTGTCCACATAGACTTTAGACTTTACATATCCCCACAGGAAAAAAGTCTGACGGTGTGATATCACAGGATCTTGGTGGCCAATCGACCGTCCAAAAACGTGATATTATCTGCTCACCGTAATATTCTCTCAATAAATCCATTAATTGATGCGATGTGTGGGAAGTGGCGTCAGCTTGTTGAAACCAAATGTTGCCGAAATCGCGAACTTCAATTTCAGGCGTCAAATATTCGGTTATCATGGCGCGATAATCGTCACCATTGACGGTTACGTTCTTATCGGCTTCATTTTTGAAGAAATATGGATCGATGATTCCACCGACCAATAAACCACACCAAACGTTGCTTTTCTGAATGAAATGGTAATGGCGGCAACTTTGCTTGTTTACACACCCATTGAGCCAGAAATGAGTCTCATCGTTTAACAAAATTTGGTTTGAAAACGTCGGCACATTTCAAGCGCCCATTGTACGAAGCAATGCCGCTAGCGAAGTTCGATGTCAAGCTCTATTTTGTACGCTTTTAATTAAAGATCTCGACGAAAAATGCGCCAGGTCGTTCCTTACGTCAGCGTCCGAGTTGCTGCGAACGGCGCTCTTCAAAATGAGTGAAAATAATGAAGAAGTTCGCTATAAAAACTTTTTTATAAAAAGGAAGAATGTCATGCAAAATGAAATTTGTGAAGTTTACGAAGACGATGCTGTATCAATTCGTCTAGCACAACAATGGTTCGCTCGCTTCCGTTCTAGAAATATCGAAATTTCGATTTACACTGATGAAAGTTTTACACTGTTGGAATAATGCCTCTAGTGGAAAAGTGGTCGATCAAAATGGTACATATTTGTTAATTAATTTATTATAAATGTAAAAAAAAAATTTGTTGAAATTTGATTAAAAATACGAAAAAAATTTTCCGATTACCCAATATTTCTTTAGTGAATTTAAATTTTTTTGTCGATTTATTATTTATGTTTTTTTTGTTGCTTCCACGTTTTAAATAGTTTTGTTAGAAATTTAAATCATTTGAAGTTATTTTTGTGAAAAACGCGCTCTATCCGGGCTTTAAAATATCAAACCGAAAATGGCAAAACAAAAATTTAAGTCGAAAAATATTTCTTTGACAATTTATTTTTTTTCTATTTTTTAATTTTGTTATTGTTTGTTTTTTGTTTTTTGTTTTTTTTTTGTTCTTTCTACATCTTAAGTATTTTACGTAGTTCGGAATTCAGTTCATTTGCCGTTATTTTTCGAAAAAATAAGAACTCTAAGCTCTTTAAGACGTACAAACCTTACCACAACTAACCCGCCTACCCACTTTTTCAACACCAACCCGCTATCTCACCACTATTTCCTACGCTGATCGCACTTAATGAAATTCCAATCAACACACTCGCCGTTAATCCACAATTAATTTCAAGGATAACTGCGCAAAAGCCGCTAATCGGCACCCACACCCAGCCACAGATGCACGCACAAATCCAAACGAGTGCTTAACAACTTAATGTATTTTGGTTGCTTTGATTGCTTTATCTGTGCACAAAACTTAGGCGATGATTTGCGAGCGATTTGTATGCCCAGCACGCGACATGCAAAGAAACGCACGAGAAACTGTAAATAATAAAGGAGAGCTTTGAGAAGCTACAATGCGGACATGACACTGACAACTTAGTCAACACGGACATGTGTGCTTCAGCAGCATGTATGCATGTGTGTGGACCCAGTAAAACGCTAAATCATGCAACTTCATTAAATTGAAGGGCAACGCGCTGCTGCGCCACAGCCCTCAAGTCACTGAGGGTACAGGTCACAAGTAATCGCAGCAAAACCGTAAGAAAATACTTTCACTAATTCAATGGGTGGTTAAATCGAAGCTGCAGTTGAATTTGTTCAATCATCTTTGTATAGGATTTGTGATGTTTATCGTGAGATTTACTAAGCCATGACTATTTATATTTCAATGCCTTCAGCCTTACTGCGATTATGGCTGCCTCCACTGCCTGCTCCAATGCACTTCAGCCGCCTTCCCCTTTGCCACTCGGCTTGCTGCTCGATTACATCGTTAGTTGCGCTATCCGTTGCTCTTCGGTTTTTATTCGCTTTTGTGGAATTATTTCTTATTTTGTGCGGATTTTAATGCTTGAACGCATTTTCGTTTCCGTCCGCAACCAACGTTATCTAGGCGTGTGTGTATTATTTTCCTTTCAGCTCCTTATATTCCATTCTTATTGCCATTGTCCTGTCTATTAAAAATCGACGCACGATGACCCGCGTAATTTTTATTTTCTTCTTGATTTGCTACGAATGCCAAACGCCGAAGCAATTGCTATCTCTGACTCGCTGGGGTTGCTAGCAGCCAGATTGTGCGTTCGGCTTTGTAAATGTTTCTAAATGCAATAATTCGTCGAATGTGCGTTTGGAAAGTTTTGCTACTCCTCAGCAGCAGAAAAAAACACAAAAAGTGGATAGAAATGTGTGCAGTTGTGGAAAATGGCAGTCATGAAAGTTTTATTTCACCATGTAGATGTTTATATAGATATCCTAATCAAATCCTATAATTTTATGTAATTCCAAAAGTCAATCTCAGGCATGACGTTTGATATTTTTGAACTAAGAATATTTTTGTTTTGTGAGCAGGGTTAAATCCACCTTATTGTAAAATTAATGTGCTGAAGCATGAAAAAAAATTTGAATTTGAATTTTTTTTTATTTTATTTCAGATATTTAGATATTTTTTATTTTTTTTTTTTTTTATTTTTCAGGTAAAGAATGCATTCAATGTAGCCTCTGAAAGAAATACATTTTTTTAATATTGAGTAGTCGAAAAAGCAGAATGAAAAAAAAAAAATTTACCTAAATATTTTGAGAAAAGTACTTTATATGTATAAGATATTTAGAAAAAAAAATTGAGATATTTTTAGATTTTTATTTTTTAGGTAAAGAATGCATTCAATGTAGCCTTCGAAAGAAATAATTTTTTTTAATATTGAGTAGTGGAAAAGCAGTTTCATATTTTTTGTCAAATTTCAACATATTTTTTCATATTTATGCTAATAAATAAATAAATAAATATGTATGTACATTTTCGTCAACCAATTTTTTGCCATTTTTCCGTCAGAGACATTATTCCAACAGTATAAAACTTTCATCAGTGTAAATCGAAATTTCCAAAACGGAAGCGAGCGAACCATTGTCTCCGTAAACTTCACAAATTTCATTGCTGACTTGAGTGGCATTCTTTCCTATTTTTTACAAAAATTTTAAAGTATTTCGAATTTAAAATTTCCAAATTTAATTTTTTATTCGTTAAATGAAGCTTAAAATCTCACCTTTCCAACATAATATGGTATGACACAATGTGATTGGCAGCACTAGAGATATACGACCGCAACGACATCTATTGACATAATACGAAAAGACTTTTTCGACTATCTTATACTAAAAAAACTGTACATCTCTAAATGTAAAATTGAATGCATTTGTTCCAAAAATAAAATCTGCAAACTTCTCAAAAAAATTTTAATATCTCAAATGTATGTCAAATTTTTTTTTTTCTCAGAAAATATTTTTTTTAATTTTTTCAATAACAGTTTTTCCATTCTACAAACATATTATATTAAAAAAAATTTAACTTTAAAGACTACATTAAATGAATTTTTCCACAAAAATATTAAAAAGAAATTGTAGAAATATTTCAAAATTTTGTTTTTACAAAAATCTCCAAAAAATATGTATTTCAAAAAATTTTCTTCACAAAAATCTCAAAAAAATTCTAAAAATATTTCAAAAATTTTTTTTTACAAAAATCTCAAAAAAAAGTTTTTTTTCTCAAAATATTTATCTACAATATTGTTCAATTCTAAGATGCTATTAACTTATAATATGTACTTCTTGAATAATAACTTTGAATGGTTAAATATTGAAAAGAAATTGTAAAAATATTTCAAAAAAATTTCTTTACAAAAATCTCAAAAAAAATCTTAAAATATTTGAAAAAAAAATTTTTTCAAAAATTTCAAAAAAAATTCTAAAAATATTACAAAAAATTTTCTTTACAAAAATCTCAAAAAAAATTTCTTTTTTTTCTCAAAATGTATATCTATAATATTGTTCAATTCAAGAATCCTATTAACTTAAAATATGTACTTCTTTAATAACAACTTTGAATGGTTAAATATTGAAAAGAAATTGTAAAAATATTTCAAAAATTTTTTTTCTAAAAACTCAAAAAAATTTTAAAAATATTTCAAAAATTTCTTTATAAAAATCTCAAAAAAAAAGTATTTTTTTCTTTTCAAAATATTTATCTATAATATTGTTCAATTCTAGAATCCTATTAACTTAAAAGACGTATTTCTTTAATAACAACTTTGAATGGTTAAATATTAAAAAGAAATTGCAAAAATATTTCAAAATTTTTTTTTCCAAAAATCTCAAAAAAATTCCAAAAATATTTCAAAAAATTTTCTTTACAAAAATCTCAAAAAAAAAGGTATTTTTTTCTCAAAATATTTATCAATAATATTGTTCAATTCTAGAATTCTATTAACTTAAAAAATGTATTTCCTTAATAACAACTCTGAATGGTTAAATAACAAATAGAAATTGTAAAAATATTTGAAATTTTTTTTTCCAAAAATCTCCAAAAATTCTAAAAATATTTCAAAATTTTTTTTCTCAAAAATCTCAAAAAAAAGTTTTTTTTCTCAAAATATTTATCTACAATATTGTTCAATTCAATACTATTAACTTAAAAATGTATTTCTTTAATAACAACTTTGAATGGACCTCATGTACTTATGCTAATTTAATTCCCCTGCAAACATCCTGATATGCATACATATGTACATCTATATATTCATAAAAGATTGTTGCCTGATTTTATGAGCAACTTTGCATGAAATCGCACTTCCGCACTTGCATTGGTACTTTGCCTGCGTAGGCCACATTGCCGCCGAGCGCCCTCCAAATCACAGCGAAAGGGTACTTGGCTTTGCAGCACACACAAGCAAACACATATACATACATATATGTAAATATGTATGCTTATGCACACGCTGAGCATAAACAGTTGCGCTATTGTGCGCGCCGCTTTCTTTTTGCTCTCCTTGCTGCCTTTTTTCATTTGCGAAAGTCACACTCAAAATTGCGTTTAACTAAGCGTAAAAATTATAAGCAAATTAATTTACAACAAATGCCCAACTTGTTGTAAAACAATGCAACCAACAAAGTTTTTATGCAACCACAGCAGCAAGAGAGCAACAACAGCGGCAGCAGCAGCCACTTTGCCAGCACTCGGTGAAATGTAAAACAATAATTTCCTACACACTCGCTCTTATATTTATATACATATATGTATGTGTCTGTGTATTCATGTATGTAAGTGTGTATGAATATATGTATGTGTGTATTCATGTATGTATGTGCGTCTGTATTTCGTTGTAAATGGCAGCACAGACGGAGCGGTGCGAGCGACAGAGCAAATGGTCGCTTGGCTGAGCAACGAAAAAGCCAACTCGCCAACAACAGCAACAAGG
This sequence comes from Bactrocera neohumeralis, assembly GCF_024586455.1. Classification (NCBI taxonomy): domain Eukaryota; kingdom Metazoa; phylum Arthropoda; class Insecta; order Diptera; family Tephritidae; genus Bactrocera; species Bactrocera neohumeralis. The sequence continues at coordinate 72,335,858 of NC_065923.1, read as the reverse complement.
TGGCGTGAAAATCTGAAACAGAAGTTTTTTACTAATTGCACTGGTACACACACATACACATACCTATTTAAGTGCTTATGTATTTCATTCTAGCAAATTCATACATTGTTTTAACTATCTGAAGCTTGAAGCAGAACAAATTTTAACATGTGTTTTACATTCATCGCCGCTTAAGTTTAGCACCACGCCCATTCACCACGCAGAACGCCACTGAATTTTATGGGAGCAAGTGCTAAGCGCTGTGCGTTGCTGTCAGCGATTTAATTTCAAATGGTCTTGCACTTTGGAAGAAAAATTGCGTGTGAGACCAATTAAAGGAGTTGCTGAGAATGAAAATTTAGTGTGAAAACCCTAGAAAGTAGGTTCCTGGAATGTACAGTTATGCATAGGATAAAGAAGTTTGCCTTTCTAAGCCTAAGAAGATCCCTCAATAGTTTGTATTACGTATAATCTGCAGAAAAAATTGCAATAGAGGATGTAAAGAGAACTTAGAAGCTTGTGAAAAGCTTTATTTTTATTCAGCTTTCTGCAAAGGTCTTCTAAGTCAAAGATCCGCAGCATGCAAAAAGAACCCTCTAACTCTTAGACCCTTCTTCAGAAGAAATAATAATATTGGCTATTCTATACATAGAGATCCTTCGAAAGCTTTGGTTTTCATCCGATGCTTTCAGCAAAGATTTTCTTAGTCAAAGAACCACAGAATCCACGAAGTTATCTCTAACTGCTAGATCACTCTTAAAAAGAAATAAAAGTAGATATAAAAAAATGAACTTAAAAACTGTAAAAAGCTCGAGTGTTTTATGGACCGATTTCAGCAAAGATTTTCTTAGACAAAACTTGAAAAAATCCAGAAGAACTGTTTAGCTGCTAAATCACTTTTACGGAGTAAAAATAATAAAAAATATCTATATACACATAAAGAGAACTTAAAAGCTTGTAAAAAGCTTAGTCTTTTGTTGACAGATCTCAGCAAAGTTTTTCTTAGTCAAAGACTCACAGAACCCAGAGAGATCTCACTAACTCCTGGGACACTTTTAAAACTATATAATAATAGAGTATATAAAGAGAACTTGAAAGCTTGTCAAAAGCTTAGCTTTTTATAGACAGATTTTAGCAAAGTCTTTTTAGTCTGAGATCCATAGATTCCTGGAAGATCGCTCCAACTACTGCTTCACTTTTTAGAAGAAGTTAGATATAAGGCGTACTTAAAAGCTTGTCAGAAGTTTAACTTAAACTAAGATCCACAGAGCCCGGAAAGGTCTTTATAATTACTAGATCCCTTTTAAGGAGCAAAAGTTAAACCAAGCTCCACAGAATGATGAAGGATCTCTCAAGCTACTGGATCACTCCTCAGAAGATATCATGCATAACATACCACACATTATACATAATATCTTCTTAAAAGCTCATCAAGAGTTTAGCTTAAACCACAATTACCAAAATCCTGGAAGAACTCTCTAACCACTTTATCAATCTTTAGAAAGCCTTCTAATATAGCATAAAAAGTTACTTAGAAGCTTGTCGGAAGCTTAGCTTAAACTAAGAACCAAAGAATCTTGGCAGGTCTTTCTAATTAGTGGATCTTTTTTAAAATCAAAAGCTAACCTACGCTACACTGAATCTTGGAAGATCTCTCAAACTATTAAATCACTCCTAAGAAGAAATTATAACATAGAATATATAAGAAACTTAAAAGCTTTTCAAAAGCTTAGCGCTAATTGCTCAACCTTTAGGAGAACTTATGATATAGAATACAAAGGAAACTTAGAAGCTTGTAAAAAGCTTAGCTTAAACTAAGGTCCACAGAATTCTGAAATATGTCTCTGATTACTGTACAAACTTTTAAAAGAGCTCGTAATATAAAATACAAATAGAACTCAAAAGCTTTTAAAAAGCTTAGTTTAAACCAAGATCCACAGAATCCATAAGAATCTTTCTTACTGTTGGATTTCTTCCAAGACAAACTTATTATATACGATATGTAGTTATAAAGCTTGTAAAAAGCTTAACTTTTGTCGATAGCTTTCATCAAGCTTTTCATATAAAGGGGTTTCCTTTAGTCCAAAAGTATAATTTTAGAAAATAAAATTGTTCTAAAGGTGAAACTATAATATTGCAATCCCACATACTACGCTACATAGCCCTCGAAAGCTTGGAGGTTTTTGAACAGAGCTTGGAAAAGTTTTTTTTAGTTTACGGGATTTATTTAAGTCATTTCTTTTCTCATCTATTTGGAATGAATGAGGAAGTCGGATGAAAATGTAATACTACACTGCATAGCTCTTGAAAGCTGTTTTTTGTTTTTCACAGAGCTTGGAAGTTCTCCTTCATTTACTGGACTATTTTAGCCATTTCTTTTCTCAAATATTTGGAGTGTACGAAGGAGTAAGTGAAAATATAATATTGAAATCCCACATAGTAATCTACATAGATCTTGAAAGCTTGTTCGTCCTCTCCACAGAGTTCTTCTAGTTTGCTGGATCTCCTTAGTCAATCCTTTTCTTATATATTTGAAGTATATGAGAAAGTCAGACGAAAATATAATAGTCTAATCCCACATACTACATTACAGAACTCTCGAAAGATTAGGCGAATTTCCACAAAGCTTAAAAGGGTTATTTTAGTTTATTGATCTACATAGTCATTTTCTTTCTTATTCATATGTTTCAAGTGTATGGGTAAGATAGATAAAAACAATATATTAGAATACCACATAGCTCCCGGAAGCTTTTCTGAGTTTTCCGCAGAGCTTGGAAGGGTCTTCTTCGTTTTCTTTCTTATATTTTTGAAGTCTACGAAGACGTATGATAGAAACAGCTTCCTAACTTCTTTTATTTACTAAAATTTTAACATATCACAGTTACGTGGCTCTCGAGCGAATTTGAAAGAAAATTTCAAAGCACTCTGAGAACGTTTTTCACTTTCTGAGAATTTGAGCAAGCACAAGACATTGCTTTTCAACGTATTCGAAAGCTTATTGTTTCATGATCATATAGATCAATGACTTCGACATATTTTTGTTGTACAACAAAATAATTAACAGCACTAACGACTAAGCTCTGCAACAAATCGCACGTCATTAATATTATTGCAGTCCAGCCACTTGCAACAGCAGCAGCTTAGTCCCCAAAATAAATGAAAACAACGAGTACTTTGCATAATCTTTTCACTCGACACAAAATGCAGTCAATTATTTTCATTAAAATTATTTCCACAAATTGGCACACAAATCTGACAAAATCTTAAGCCTCTAATGACCGAAATGGGCGGTCAAACCCAAAATTGATGAGGCATATTTAGGCAACCAAACTGAAGGTGGCGGAAGAGAGATTGGCAAACGCTGCTTGTAGTATGCTGCAATATTAGCAACAGCAACAACAACAACAAAATATGAAATGGGCAACAAATTTGTCTAAAATTTCGCATGCAACACACATTCGCTTGCCTAGTTAGTGTGCTGTCGGCCAACTCGTTTAGGCAACTGTGCGGCCATATTATGAGCTAACCAATACAGACGCCGAGTACAGGAGTAATGAGCTAATGGTCAGTCAAATTTAGCGAATGCACAAACCAATTTAATACATCGCCCGAAAAATGCGTGCAACACACGGGGCATGGCTTAAAATTATTGCCATTACAGGCGGCCACCACAAAGAGGTTAGGCGGCTGCATGCGTAGCGACCGTTGGCCGGGAAGAGTTGGTTAACACTGGCATAGCGTTGGCGCTCTATTGGACGGACTCGTGCGTCCAGTTTCGGGCTCAGCTGTTGGCAAATGCTATTATGTAGTCGACGATGCGCTTATTTGGCCCAATAACGGTAAAATTGTGCGTGTGTGTGTTTGCTACGCTGAAAATGTGTGTTCGCACATGTTAATTTTAATTTATACGTTAATTGAAACCACTGCATTTAAATTAAAATAAACTAAATAATGCTTAGAGGGCTTCAAACGTTTACTTTACTAAATAAATTGAAAATCTTCAAACTATGGAAAACGATTAGGATTTCTTTTTAGGTATTTTTATTACTCTCTTTGAAAATTGCAGTCCTCTCTGACTGTAAGTTCATTTATCGGAAAACGATAAAGCCAACTCAAAATTTTATAATTTTTGGTATCGTTTAGGAGTCAGAAAATTATTGTTATTTCTAAAAATAAATGAGAAGAGAGATAACGCACGTTTTTCTTTTTTCTTAAACTCTTTTCTCTCTCTTTCATCAAATAAACCGACATAATATAATTTGAGAGATAAAATAAAGAAAAAAAACTTAGACGGAGAGAAAAGAACTGGATTGGAAGAGAGAGAGAGAAAAAACTATGTGAAAGAGAAGTAACCAGAACTAAAATAGAGAAAAATTTAGGGAGAGACAAGAAGCACTATATGAAAGCGAAAGAAAGCGAAAGAACGACATCTAAAATAAAGAAAAAACTTGAGGAGAAAGAAAACCAGCGAGTGAAAGAGAGTGAGATACAGAAAAGAAGCACTAGGTGATAGCGGAAGAACGAGAAGTTCAGAGTGTTAGAAGAGCACTACTTTTTCAGACAGGTTTCCTTGACATAATTATGGTCCACCGATAGACAATACATAGATAACAACTTTAATAAACTTGTTTCCTCTATCTTTTAACAAATAAACCTACAAAAATGATAACTTGAGAAATAAAATAGAGAAAAAAGTGAAGGAGAGAGAGAAAAAGCAATGACTAAAAGAGTAAGAACGTGAACTTCGAAGTATGAGAAGAGTATTATATTTTCAAAACGGTCCCCTTGACATAATTTACGATCCACCGCTAGATGACGCAATAACGAGTCAGTGTTAAATTTGTTAACTTTCCTAGATTATTGTAAACATTTTGACTTAAAAAAACAAATAAATTATGGAAAATATATCACAATATCTCCAACATTTCACTCAAATCGGCTATGAAACCCCGACCCTTTCTGATAAAAACAAAAAACAACTAAGGGAGAGAGAAGAAAAGCACTAAGTGAAAGAAAAAGAGCTAGAACTTCAGTATATGTATGTATTAGAAGAGGAGCATTACATTTTAGAAGTAGTATACTTGACATAAATTGTGTTCCACCACTAGATGGCGCAACTGCGAGCTAGTGTTAAATTTGTTAACCTCTCCTTCATAAAGGTTATTATTAAACATTTAGCCATGAAATAAAAGTATATTGCTATAAATCTCTCACATTTAACGCAAATCGCATTGGAAACCCCGAAAAATATTAAAAGGTTTTTATTCTTTTCCTTGGTGGTAAAAATTTCAGCATACCGCACCTTGAAGCGTATTATTATGAATCTTATAGTCGAAATACTGCTCAAACTCAATTTTGGTATAACCATTAGCTTTATAAAATGGGGATCTCTGATCCGTGTCTGTTTTGTCTTTTTCATTCAGGGTGTTTTTTAAAGTGGCGGGTCCAAAACCCAGCGCACAACCCTCGGGAGGAATCTTTCGTCTTCTCTTCTTAGCTAACCTTCAAAGGAATGTTTTTTGGCTACCCAGAGGATACGTGGTCTAAGATCGGAAGTCGTGAGCTGTTTGAGCCATATGTAAAAGAAGCGTTTCTGGCCACTCCCAAGTGAATAGCGCTCTGAGAAATTTCCTCCCTTGTGTGAACACATGCCTTCATAAAAATTAACTCTTTCAGCGCTTTTCATCTATCTTGTAGAACGACCTTTAAGGTTCTCATTATTTTTGGAAAAAGTCACACAGTACCATATCTTCTCGAATACGGAGGCTGGAGCATCCTTACAGCAAAAAGTTCTTATAAGGAAAAGTTTTTTATTTGACGACATATCTTTAAGAAATTTGGTATGGGTTATTACTCAAAGCATCGCTATAATATCCGAACATAGTTTTCAGATCGAACAGTAGCATATAGCTGCCATACAAACCGACTTCGAAAAATTAAGTTCTTGTAAGGAAAACTTTTTCATTTGACGAGATATTTTCAAGAAATTTCGCGTGAATTATTATTCAAGGTAAGGTTATAATCTCTAAAGAAATTGTGCAGATCGGACCACTATAGCATATAGCTGCCATACAAACTTACCGATCAAATGCAAGTTTTTGAATGCAAACTTTTTTTGTGAAGAATATGAAAAATTCTCAAAATTGGACATATATTATTGTCTAAAGCAACGGTACAATCTGCGAAAGATTTGTTCAGATTAGACTACTATAGCATATAGCTGCCATATAAATTTGACGACCAAATTCAAGGTTTTGAATGCACATTTTTTTTGTGAAGAATATGATTTTGGTTGAAAACTACAATTCATTCCCGCACTACAAAGCTCCAGCTTCATACGCAATTATTGTTAAATTACAAGCGCCAAAAATAATACTCTTAAATTCCTTTTTAAGCAAAATTCCGCTTTGTAATTAACTTTTTTAGCAACTAAAGCTGTACGCCTTAAATAAAAAGTGCCTTCCACGGCCGCCTACATAATCGTTGTGTCTAAAAAAGTGGCAACGCTTGAAAAAATACGCGCCAGTTGTCGTTGAAGTCCATAATTTGGCTGTTTGTGCAAAGCGCCGCCGAATTGGAAACCTTGAACCGTGAAAATATTATTTTACACGCAAAATAAACAACAACAATCACAGCTAGTACAACAACAATGTGTGCGCAGCGAATCAATGCAAAATCATAAATAAACAAGTTGCAAAAATTAAGGAAAAACAATAAATATTAAAGCGCACACATACACACACACAACTACGCTCGTGTATGAATAAATGCTTAATAAATATAGCTTGTGTGTGTGTGCGTGTGTTGCTGCGCCGGAACTGGCAGAAAAACAATAAATAAATGCAGTTGTGCGACAAAGCGCAATCTGTTCGCCAGTGACTTTTCCAGCGTTTTTTCACACTTTTGCCGCTTTTTACACAACTACATACATATACACACGCTTACAATGCCCTCGGTGCTCATTGTACTTGACCTGTGCGGCTGTGTGTGTTTGCTTGCGTCTGGTTGGGGTCGGCCACTTATATTGACATATTAATTCGTTACGCCATATTGGTCATCACAAGCGATTGGCTTTTGTTCATGTATGTGTGTGCGTATGTGAGCTGTTACATGTACTATTTGCCATTGTAATTGTTGTTGTCATGGCTTCGTATTGCGTTTCAGTGATTTCACATGAGATTTCGTCATCGAAAAGTGCTTTGCGCTTTAAACTAGCGCAGGCGGGCCGTGAGCGGAGTGCGGACTTGATAATCTTTATTTTTTTGCCTTGCGCCATATTTGCAGTTGCAGTCAAATGTGACAGACTGTAAATTGACCAGCCAGTTGGTGTGCGGAAAATATTAAAATCCAATGTAAATAATAAAAATTTACAATAAAAATATTTTGTTTGAATTAAATTCGACTAAAAGTGCAACACTGCTGCAAATACTTATGTGAGTGTGTGAGTGACGGCAGCGTTGTTGCAGAATTTAATAAATGCAGCATAAGTTGTGGCGCAAATTGACAATGCATTTCACATATGGATTAGGAGTGGAAATAAATTTATAAATTGTAGCTAAAAAAAAGAAAGTTTTGTTAATATTTGAGCTTAATTTACATTTCACTAGAAACACTAATTAATTTTTCATATTACAAGTTTAAGAAAAATGCTTTAAGAATTATATTTATTTAAAAGCATTACAACTCTTATTAAAAATCTTTAGCTTTCACTAAAAACTTTGTTGAAAACCGTACACATAGCTTTGGCAACTTCTAAAAGCTCAAAACGCTGCCCTCCATTTAATACTTGCGACAAAGCTTACACTTCCCTTATATAACTTTCGAGGCTTCCACTACCAGAGCCTCCAGAAATTTTGAAACACTATCACTGAAGCTCAAAAAGCTTCGTTTTGCTAAATAAATATAAAAAGCTTTCCCAGGTAAGCTTACTGAATGCTTTTTGTACTAAATTCAATAATTGAAAGCTTTCCGTGAAATGAGATATTTGGAAACCATTATCACTAAAACGCAAAAAGCTACATTTCGCTTAATAAATGTCAAAAGTTTTCACGTAGGAAGCTTCCTGAAAGCTTTATGTTAGACACGCTGTAAGTGAATGCTTTCAGTGAAATGAGAGAATTGCAAATCAAAAAAGCTCATTTCGCTTAATTAATATCAAAAGCTTTCACTTGGAAAGCTTCCTTAAGGTTTTTTGTTAGAAACGCAAAAAGTGAATACCTTCAGTGTAATGAGAGAATTGAAAACCACTATCAAAAAAGCTCATTTGGCTTAGTAAATGTCAAAAGCTTTCACTTAGAAAGCTTTCTGGAAAGCTTTTTGTTAGAAACGCAGTCAATGATAATTTTTGATAATGAGGAACAATACCGCTTAAGCACAAAACGCTTTCCTTCATCTAATAAAAGCAAAGGCTTTCACTAGGAAAGCTTACTGAAAGCTGTATTGTTGTAAAGAAGAAAAATGGTAAATTTCGTGGAAATAAAAGAATTTGAAACACTATCATTAAAGCTCAAGAAGCTATGTACGCTTCGCTTAATAAATGAAACAAATTTTTTGCACGTAAATCTTCCTGAAAGCTTTACACAATAAACGCAATACAAGTGTAGCGGAAATAAAATATTGGAAAATTAGTAAAGCTCTAAAAGCTTGGATTTGCTGTATAAATGCGAAAAGCTTTTAATAGGAAAGCTTTCTAAGAGGCTTTTTGATAAAAGCAATACATGATCATTTTTGGAGGAATGAGAAAATTGGAAAATTCTATTACTAAAGCTCAAAAAGCTTCCATCCGCTTAATAAATGCGAAAAAATGTTCACTAAATTTATGTTACTTTCACTCTGAAAGCTTCCAGAAATTGTTTGGTAATAAAAGCAATTAATGATAATTTTCGGCGAAGTGCGAAAATTGGAAAATATTACCACTAAAGCTCAAAGAGTTTCGCTTCGTTTAAAAAAATAACTATGAAAGGCAGTAACTTTGGGGCCATTAGACACTTAGATATCTTCTAACTCATGAATATTTTCATTTCAAACTTCTCCAACGCTTTGAAAAAACTTCTCGCTCGACTTCATTTGTTTTCTTAAACGCATGAAAAGAGCTTTCACTATGGAAGCTAGTTAGTAAAAGTTTCATAACAATAATTTCAGGCATTTAAAGAGATTACAAAATATTTTCTGAGGTACACTACTTAGCATTTTTTAGGCTATGACAACTAGAACGAATGGAAGCTCAGGAAGGAAAATACGTACAATTTTGTCAAAGTTTGAGAGCTTCATTTCAATTGCCTGCATTAAGGAATGGAGAGTGCTTCTCGGTACAGTTCTCAAACTCTCACTATAAAAGCTTCTTGAGTATATTAGATGTTTCCGTTAGGTTATGGTCAAAACTTAAAGTGTTTTTGGAATGTGAAAGCTTTCAGGCAAAAAACGTTTTTTGGAAACTTTCATTATAAAAGCTTTCACAAGTTTTCTTTCTAAGCGTTTTGGCTATTGTTTTTAGGTTATGATGAGGTTTACATAAGTTCAAATTATGAAGAAAGTTTCAAGACAGAAAAAACAAGGACTTTTGGCAAAGTAAGAAAACCCAATTTCGATTTTCGCTATTTATGAATGAAAAGCGCTTTTCGATTCCGCTATGAAACTTTCACTATAAAAGCTTTCATAAGATTGTTTTTTAATTTCATTAGAAATTTTGCTTGAGATACTCAGTTTTCGTTAACTTTAATGATTATCCAGAAATTTTTCAAGATTGTTGCAAAAAACTTTTAGTAAATAAATATATTTAAAATTTCACTTACCTTTTGGTAATTCATATTTTCATCTGTTAGACTTTCAGCACATCAATGAAATTTTTATAGCACAAAGATTATAGCACAAACTCACTTTGACAGTATTGGTTATTTAAAAAATTTTCATGCACACACAAACGTTTCGGATTAGTGCTTATAAAAGACGCACTGCATTTTGCTTGATCTGAAAAGAGACAAGGAAAACAGTTTTTTAATGATTTAAAATTAATTTATTAGTGCTATAAAATATATGTATATATATTATTAATAAAATATGCAATGATATAAAATATGCTGAAAATTGTGCTTAGAATTTTTTTTAAATATTAGAAAATATTTGAAATTTTGGAAATATTTTGAAAGTTTTTAAAATTTTTTGAAAGCTTTTTTTTTTAACATTTTTAAAGCCAAAAACACACAAACAAGTTTTCGTTGAAAATTTCTTGAAATTTTTTAAAGTTTTTAAAATTTTTTTTTAACATTTTTAATGGCTAAAAACATACAAGCAACGTTTTATTAATTTTTTTTTCAAAATTTTTTAAAAGTTTTTGAAATTTTTTAAAACTTTGTTGAAATTTGTTAGCATTTTTAAAGCCAAAAACATAAAAATAACATTTTTATTGAATTCTTTAATAGTTTTTTCAAGTTTTCGAAAATTTGTTGAAATTTTTTGAAATTTGTAAAAATTTTTTATAATTTTCTGAGCCAAAAACATACAAACAAGCTTTTTATTGCATTTATTTTCACAAAAACGTTTAATATACACAACTTGTTTTCGAAATATTTCGAATATTTTTATTTTCATAATTTTTTGTTTTACAAAATTTTACAAATTTTTCATTTTAAGAAAAAAAAAATTTTTCAATTTGAAAATTGTTTTTCAAAACTTTTTAAATTTTTTTTATAATTTTTAAAATCTTAGTTTTCAAACTTCATCTCTGTCTGCATTCTAACAATCATTCTAATTAAGTACTCAAAAGGCAAATACTTGCTTGTTAGCCTTGCAACAAACCAAAAACGCTTAATTTGTTACTTCGGCTACCTGCTCACCAGCTTTTATAAATTAAAGTATGTGCTTTCATAACATTATAAAGACGCTTGCAACATATTCCTACTTCGTTCCTTTGCAACAAAATCTACCTTGTGCTATTTAATTTCGCAGCGTACGAAATGAACGTCTGCCAGCAGGTTAATTACAATAATATACAACTACATGCATATTATGCGCCTAAAGGTAGGCAACAATGATTCAAGCGTCTTCCCAAGCAGTCCTGCTGGCAAATGCAATTGCAACGTCTTTATTAAGTCAAGACGAGAAGACAAATAGACATTGAGTTGTGCAAATTAAGAGGCCAAACAAGCAAATTTCTCTCATAAACCATGCGCCTCAAAGTGTGCTAGAGAAATTTGGCTGGATATACGAAGCGTTGTAGTTATAAGTTTTTTATATGTAAATATTTCCTTGGAAGTGGTGATAGAAGGGGTTTGAGCGTTAATAAGTCTGAAGTAGTAAATACAAGTTTCACTTGTGAATAATATGGAGCTTGTTGGTGTTGTATATTAAATGGACTGTGAGAAACCTGCGAAAGTCTGAAATACATGAGCGCAAAGATAAAATATCACTTTAAAGAAGTATTCTTCAAAAACCACTCAAACTATGGAATATACTATATAATATTGGGTTGTGGCTGGTTTTGAAACCGGAAGCGTTCTGAATGAATAGAAAACAATTCTTTTTTGGGTAGCTAGGTAGAGTGGATATCTACAGGTCTTGAGGAGGCCCATTAGGTTACCACCGGCAAAAAAGTTCCATCACTATATTGATCTCTGAACCATTCCGTGTTTCTTATATATATATAGCAAGATTCTTCTGCACTTGGTCGTTCCAACGGAATGGAGGTCTTGCTCTTCTTCTGCTTCTTTCGGCGGGTACTACGTCAAATACTCTCATAGCTGGAGTGTTTTCATCCACTTGACTTACTTTACTTCTTCAAATTATCTAGAATAAATATCGTGTTCCAACTTTCTTCGAAGTCAAGGTGTTGATCCTACTTCCAGCTCAATAAAAGGGTCTTTACTCGAGTTCAGCTAAAAGCCCTATACGAAATTCAACTTGTCATGCATTTGTGCCCAGCTCTTAGCTTCTTCTGCATATAATCGCATTCACCCTAAAGCGAAATTACTCTAAATAAGTTTACAGCATTTAGCAAAGCCCCACACCAATGCGCTCACAACATCATTAAGCCACATTTAGAAGTGTTCCAGACATTTTGTGATTGATACGCCATTGTTGACATTAATTTGCGATGACAAATCAAATTATATCCGCAGCAGCAGCGCTCGAAGCAGCTACAGTAGCGCACGAAAGTGTGTGTTTGTGAGATTATGAGAAGGCGGCTTGGAAGGAAGAGCAAGGATAATGCTGTCGTTGCAGTTTTCACACATGCTTAGATTGAGTTTATATCCGCAGAATGGGTTTATATCCCTTATATGAATGTGTTGGTATACAGACAAATACATATACATAAATGTATGAATTTTTGCATACACTGTTAGAGCAGATGCCACAGAAGCATGGAAAATGAGGGACGACTGCACGGATGAGCGAAATAAAGTGATTTGAGCAAACCCAGAAGACAGGGAAGGTCAACGAGGCATCTACAGCGCCTTAATATATGCTAAATGACAAACATACATACTTGTAAACACATGCAAAGGCATGCTAAACAAAACAACAACAACAATGACTACTTTGAGCAGCAAACGAGTTGACAATGAGCGTTGAAAAACACCAAACGTCAGCTGAATTTGACAGCTTGCAGCAGCGCGTTGTCAAACGGCAGAGCGCAAGCGAAAAAGTCAAGAGAGAGAGAGTGAGTGCTGATGAGTGCGGCATATAAAAGCAAGCATAGCGCACGCATAATCCCGTTAACACTCACAAACCAAGCAAGCAACCAACTGTCAGTCGCTGACAGGTGTAACGCTCAGCGTGACGACGCGGCGCTCTGGTTCTTGTCTGGTTCTTCTCTTCATTTTTGCTGTTGTTGTGCCAGTGAAGTGCTTAGAAGCATAACATTAATTAAGTTTGTAACGACAAATGCCAACAATGTCAACAACACGAACACCAGCGCGCCAAAGTCAAAGCTAATGACGAGCGTGTGTATTCGGGAAAGTCAGACTTTGTCACTTTTGGCTGCTGGCAGGTGGTTGACAATGTCGGCACCCATTGTTGTTGCTATAGAGTTGTTTGGCGCTTCGTTTGTGCTGATGTAGGTGGCGTTTGACAGAAGGTGCTGCTGCAGGAGCCGAGCTGCCGCTTGTCACATGACAATGCTAATTTTATGAACTCCACGCTATGGATCCAGAGCGTGTATGGGACTCCTGGTTGACTTCGGGTGTCATATACAAGTATATAGTCATATATGTATGCATAATAATTTTGCGAATATGCCAAAAGACAGTAGTTTGCCAGTTTGTGTGGTATACTTGCTAATCCAGACTCCACTTATTTGGGTATTTGGTATTGTGTATTCCTTCTCTTTTCTGGGTATTACTTTTGTTAGGTTTTAGGTGCTTATAAACATAGTATTTCAAGCTCAAAACCAGTTTGCGGTAATCATTGTGTGGTAACCACTTTCTTCCTTAATTCACAACCGGGAATTTATGGTGTTTAAGCAAACTGCATGTTATTGTATTGAGGAGAGCTTCTAAAAATTACAAATTAAATTAAAATTTTATTTGTTTTTAATATTAATTCAATATTTATTCATTACCAATCAATATTTTGTCTAGTCCTTCGATCATATCCAGCTATTGTCATAACATTTACATAACCTGAATAGAGTTTAGCAACTTTGCCACGAAATTTGTAACACTCTGTAGCAAATATCGGAGAGCCTTACAAATATTGTCACTCAGTTCTTGAGATATCGATCTACAAACGTGCTTTTCTCCCCAAGAGGTTGCTTATTTAATGAAACTGTTGTTTTCGGACCAGTATAGTTTACAGCTTTCATACAAATGAACGATGAAAATCCAATCCTTGTATAGAAAACTTTTTTCTTTGTCGAGATATTTTCCTGAAATTTCACTTAACTTGGTTTTTAAGATAGACCTACCATCTCCGAAGAAATTTTTCATATCGGACCACTATAGCATATAGCTGTCATACAAACTGATCGATCAAAATGAAGTCTTTGTAAGAAAAACTTTTTTATTGAACGAGGTATCTTCATGAAAATTGGCACGAACTATTCTTTAAGTTAGCAGTACTTTTGACGAAGAAATTATTCGGATCGGGCTACTACAGCATATAGCTGCCATACAAACTGAACCATCAAAATCGTGTTTTTATAAGAAAAACTTGCACATGTGAAGGGTATGATAGCTTGAGCTGAGGCTAACATTTTTCGTTGGTTTTTAGCTTTTGGATTTCATATAAATGCCGCTTCAAAACCAAAAGGAAAAAATTACGAAAAACCGCGTTTTTTTCTACTAGCAAGTGTATATAAAAGCTTTATATAAATTTTAAAATAAGTAAAAGGGTCAAAATTATTAAAATTCGTGACAAAAAATTTTCCTTGGATATTAAGTTCTTATCTTTTCGACAAAAATTTAAGATAAATTCGCCAAGTCGCCGAAAAAAAATTTTTTAACTAAAGCTATTTATTATAAGATCTTAAAGTTTATTTAGGACTAAAATTTAATATATGACAAACCGTCTTTAAAGTAAAAATTTCATTTTTTTTGTTGCCATCTTATGATTTCTCGCAAAAGCCAGACGCTTTACAACACACGCTGTTGCACTCATTCAATTGTTTAGGCGCCTTTTTGCCTGTGTTGTTGTTATTATTTTCAGAACATTGTATTTTAATACGCTTTTGATATTTTTTTCACTACCATTTCATGCAACTTATGGGCCTTTTCTGCTGTAAATAAATGCATTTCGCCTTGCTGCACAAAGAGTGTGAAATAAAACGCAAACAAAAGGCGCGGACGAGTGGGTGGGCAGGTGAAAATAAATGTAAGCGAGTTGTTTGATAGAAGAAACACATTTTAATGCATTTTGCAGCGCTTAAGTAAATGCAAAAGTATAATTCAAGTTATAAAAAGTGACTTTTGTAAGGAAAGTTGATTTAGAAAGAAAATTTTCATGGTTGTAAGGTCAGTTGTTTCTTAGTAGAAATGAATAAGTGTGTTGAAATAAGAAAATATGAGCGAAATCTCTTGCTTTTATGACCGTTTTAAGGATTCAGATATGCACTATAAGTTAAATTTTAAATTTGTTGCCTACATTTAGGATTTTTTTACTTCTAATAATAATTTGAAATATATATTGCCTACTTTTAGGATTGTACTGAATTTTTAAGGCACACTTTTTACCGTGTTAAGGCTTTAGATATTTGTTGGACGTTAAATTTTATAGATGTTGCCTACTTTTAGGAACTTTTTTACTTCTAATAATAATTTGAAATATATATTGCCTACTTTTAAGATTGTACTGATTTTTTTAAGGCACACTTTTTACCATGTTAAGGCTTCAGATATTTGTTGGACCGTTAAATTTTAATAGATATTGCCTACTTTTAGGATTTCTTTTTTACTTTTAATAATAATTTGAAATAGATTGCCCACTTTTAGGATTATACTGAATTTTTTAGGGTCACTTTGGACCATTTTAAGGTTTCAGATATTTCTTATGCGTTAAATTTTAAATTTATTGCATACTTTTAGGATTGTACTGAATTTTGTAAAGCACACTGATGCTTACTGAAGCAAAGTATCAGCGAAAATTACTATAAAAATTGGAGTAGAGAAACTGTAACAGATATTTTTTTTGTAATGTGCTGTAAAAGCATTGTTTTTTTTTTTAATTTATTTGTTTTAATTTATCAATCACGAAAAGCAAACCTAAATCTGTATTATCGATATAAACATTTTTTTCATAATTTTCTTCACCACTAAAAGAACTCAATAAATATTGCTTTTAATTCAATTTTGTAAGAGTCTCATTCAATTTAGCCGTGTTTCACACCACTTATTTCTCTATCTCTGCAAAAGATTGATGATCATGAGCTTATCAGTATTTTTATTTTCACTCAATTAAAAACACTCAAAAAATATTCTCTTTTACGACAGAGTTTCAGTCAATTTAGCAATGTTTTACACCACGTACTTTCCTCTCCACATCTTTTTTCCCGCTGTCTTTGCTTATAAATAAAAGTTTGAGCACTTTATGAGCTTATCTGACTTAGCTTTTTTCAATTCAAACTTTTATGAATATTTATAATTTCACTTCACTAAAAGCACTCAATAAATAATAAGTCATTTATGTAAGAGTCTCATTCAATTTAGCCACGTTTCACACCATGTACTTCTCTCTCCCCCCCTTTCTTCACGCTGATTTTGCTTATATACTACAGTTTGAGCACCGTATGAGCTTAGCTGATTGAATTTCTTTTCACTTCTTACTTTTATCAGTGTTTTAAAATGATAAAGAGTGAAAATCACTCCACTAAGATCGCTCAATAAATATTACTTGCTTATTAACTCAATAGTATTAGAGTTTCACTCAATTTAGCCAAGTTTCACACCACATAATACTCTGCCACTCCCTCTTTGGCGCTGACTTTGCTGAAATACACAAGTTTGAGCCATTTTTGAGCTTATCGGTATAAATTTTGTGCACTTCTTACTTTTATCAGTCCTTTTATTTTTATTTATTTACTTTTCCATTATTTATTTACTTTTTTATGTTTCCGCTATAAACTGTCTCCACAAAATTTGGAGTAGCGCCACTCCACAGCATTGATTATTTCGTACATTTTTTCCAAACACTTCACAAACAAACTTTTGCACAATTTTTTTTTATTTTTTTGAAACACTTTGTATTATTTTCGTCCTCATACACCAGTATCTGGCCGCTGCGTTCGTCCAACTCCATGCAACTTCCAAAACAAATGTATGTACACTCTGCGCCGTATATCACTCTCACTTGTAGACTACATATGTCAAAGTTTTTAATTTGTAACTACGCGAAAGCGGCAGTTAATTGCTCAGAAAAAATGTTGTTAAAACTTTTTAATATTTGCCAAATTGCTGTAAGACTTTTTCTGTGACTTTTTACCGGCACTTTTATTGTTGAGTTTATATATACATTATATATGTTTATAATTTAGTTATATATTTATTAATATATATACATATATATATATGTATATATTTTTTTATTTTCGGAGATGGACTTGCTACGCTTGCCTCAGTATACTTGCAGGATAGGAAATTTGATTCCTCATATATAGGAGTACACACAATAAAAATTAGGTTGGAAAGATGACAAAAATAACAATATAATTTTGGCGTTTTATAATTGTATATATTTTTAAATTATGTAAAAATTATGTGTTCACGATTTCCTAATAAATTTTTTGTTTACTTGTCATATATTTCGCTTTTTCCTTTGGGTAATTCAACTGAATGAAAATAAATTTTTCATATTTTACAGCTCGTTAATTTCGTTGAAAATTGTTTAGCTTTTTAGTGCTTGGTTTTTACAATATATTTTCGATTTAATTCTTCTAAATTAAAAATATACATATAAATATTCAATTTTTAGAGCATTTCAGAGAAAAAAGTTCCGAAAGAGCGAATATTTATGGTTTTGTACTAAAATGCAAGCAAAGCGCCTAACACTATGCTTTGCCAAAAACAATAATAGATTGTAAAAAAGGAGCATAGACGCCTGTTAAAATAGTGTTTGCTCTACTTTCATGCATTTATGAACAAATTTATTCCACTAAAATAATGAATGTCTTCAAAAAATTTCAAAAATATTTTTTAGCACAAAATATTTACAATAATTAATAAATATTTTTTATGAAAAAAAAATTTTTAATACATTTTTTTAAGTAAAATAAAATTATTAAACCAGAATTTTTTTAATAAATCTAAAAATTTCAATTAATAGTTTTAAAAAAAATTGTTTTCAATAAATATATTTTAATCAAAAAAACTTTTTAATAAATTTTTAAATATTTTTTGGTAAACATTTTTTATATTAATTACTATATAGTTTTTAAGAAAATTTTTTTAAATAACTGTAAAAAAAAATTAAACAAAAACAAAAAATTTTTTAATAAATCATCAAAAAAAAAAATCTTAATATTTTTAAATAAAAATTGTTTTTAATAAATATTTTTTAATCAAAAAAACTTGTTAATAAATAATAGATCTTTTTTCAGCAAAAATTTTTTTAATAAATAAATTTTTAACAAAAAAAAATTAAAATAAATACCTTGTACAGAAAAAAAAAATTTTAATAAATAATTTTTCAAACAAACAAATTTCTTAAGCAAATAAATTTTTTAATAATCATTTTTTAAGCAAAAAAAAAAAATTTTAAGCAAAATTTTTTTAAAGTATAGAAAACAAATTTTTTACTAAATATTTGTATACCAAAAAAAATTTTGCATAAATCTTTTTTAGTGAAAAAACTTTTTAATAAATATTTTTTAAGCAAATAAATCTTTTAATAAACATTTATTAAGCAAAAATATAAAAAAAAATTTAAGCAAACATTTTTTTATTACATACCTTTTAGGAAAACAAATCTTTTACTAAATATTTGTATACCAAAAAAAATTTCATAAATATTTTTTAATAAAAAAACCTTTTTAATAAATATTTTTTGGGAAAAAAAACTTAACAGAATCAAATATTTTTTAACAAAAACAAAATTTTAATAAAAATAATAAAAATTGCTTAATGAAAAAATTCAATTGTTTATACCAAAACCATTCAAATGTGGTAAGACATGTTCAAAATGATAAAAAATTTTGATATTATCTAAAAATTTTTGTTTTTATCATAAAATTTAGGAACAACGATACCATTATATTATTGTTAATAAAATTTTTGACCAAAACATATTTTTAAAATTTTTCTATGCCCTGAACAGGGTATATAAAGTTTGCCGCGAAGTTTGTAATAGCCAAGAGGAAACGTTCGAGAGCATATAGAAAAATATATGAACATACTAAATATGTATATATACATATGTATCGGGTGATTTTTTAAAGCTTGATAACTTTTTTTAAAAAAAACGCATAAAATTTGCAAAATCTCATCGGTTCTTTATTTGAAACGTTAGATTGGTTCATGACATTTACTTTTTGAAGATAATTTCATTTAAATGTTGACCGCGGCTGCGTCTTAGGTGGTCCATTCGGAAAGTCCAATTTTGGGCAACTTTTTCGAGCATTTCGGCCGGAATAGCCCGAATTTCTTCGGAAATGTTGTCTTCCAAAGCTGGAATAGTTGCTGGCTTATTTCTGTAGACTTTAGACTTGAGCCCCACAAAAAATAGTCTAAAGGCGTTAAATCGCATGATCTTGGTGGCCAACTTACGGGTCCATTTCTTGAGATGAATTGTTCTCCGAAGTTTTCCCTCAAAATGGCCATAGAATCGCGAGCTGTGTGGCATGTAGCGCCATCTTGTTGAAACCACATGTCAACCAAGTTCAGTTCTTCCATTTTTGGCAACAAAAAGTTTGTTAGCATCGAACGATAGCGATCGCCATTCACCGTAACGTTGCGTCCAACAGCATCTTTGAAAAAATACGGTCCAATGATTCCACCAGCGTACAAACCACACCAAACAGTGCATTTTTCGGGATGCATGGGCAGTTCTTGAACGGCTTCTGGTTGCTCTTCACCCCAAATGCGGCAATTTTGCTTATTTACGTAGCCATTCAACCAGAAATGAGCCTCTTCGCTGAACAAAATTTGTCGATAAAAAAGCGGATTTTCTGCCAACTTTTCTAGGGCCCATTCACTGAAAATTTCTTGATTGGACTTTCCGAATGGACCACCTAAGACGCAGCCGCGGTCAACATTTAAATGAAATTATCTTCAAAAAGTAAATGTCATGAACCAATCTAACGTTTCAAATAAAGAACCGATGAGATTTTGCAAATTTTATGCGTTTTTTTTAAAAAAAAGTTATCAAGCTCTTAAAAAATCACCCGATACATACATAGGTATATAGAGAATATGGTCAGTGTGACGAGCTGACTTGATTTAGCCATACGCGTCTGTCGGTCTGCCTGTATATACGGCAACTAGTCCCTCTGCTTTCGAGCTATCGCTCAGAAATTCTAGACACGTTCTTTTTTTCGTCAAGTTGCTATTCATTTGCCGGTACCGACAATATCGGACCACTATAGCATATAGCTGTCATACAACCTGATCGATCAAAATCAAGTTTTTGTGTGGAAATATTCTTCATTTGACGCGATGTCTTCACGAAATTTGGCGTGAACTATTGTCCAAAGCAATGCTGCAATATTCGAAAAAAAATTTCTGGATCGGCCCATTATATCAAAAAGCTAAACTACCAAAGCCATATTCTTGGCTGAGAACAACGTTATTTTTTAAGTGTATGCTGGATCGGGTACAATAGAAGTTTACGTTTTATCTAATTTTTACATTATTGACCTTAAAGTCTAAGTTTTACGTTAAGATTAATACTTTTTTATTTTATACTACATATTTCTAGCTTTAGGACGAAAATAAAACACCCAGAATCCAGGTTAAAAAAATTATTGAAGACAATTATGCCAGATTTCATCTTCCTAGAATATAAAATCTCTCTACCATATGCTCGTAATGCGAAAAGAAACAATTTCTTACACCAAAACGAAAACTCTATCTCCCCGAACGAAAAAAAAAATCCCTTTCAAGCAATTAAAAGTAAATCAAAATGGTATTCGCTTTCGAGTGAGCTTAACTCTCAACTACTCTGCAGCAATTTATTATATTAAACACAAGCGCCTATAAGCATACCAGCAAATTTGTTATGCTTTCACTGCGCTTACCGACATCATCATTAAGCTAACCAAAAAATGTGCTCAGCTCCCGGTAAAGAATAAGAAAAGAGGGAAATTTTTTTCTTATCCACCCTCTGTAGCCAACGCACCGCCGGCGCCCACACCATTTCGCTGAGAGAAAGCAGAAACCGTTGCGAATCGAAAAGTCATCAATCATTTCAGGAAAAAAAAATAAAACCAAATAAGTTCTCAAATAAAAAGCAAGGCAGGCAAATGATGAAAGCGAAAGTTGCCACAAATTTTTGTAATGAATACCAAATAAATAAATGTAAATAAAGGAGGAGGCAAGAGCATATGGTTAAAATATGGCGTAGTCTGTTCGCAGAAATCACCCCTGCAGCCATCTGCTTGGACTACGAGGTCATTCCTGGATTACGTCGACGACGTCGTACAGTACGCCGACCGGACTTCGGACGCAACTAACTTTCGACAGGTACTGACCGCCATTCACAGCGGAGCCATCAACACCTTCACCGACTCCCTTCCCGTGAATAGCGTTCTTGGAGTCAAACCAGCACCCATCGCAGACGAAGAGCTCCAGCTGCCGCGAGAAACGCGTGTGACCCTTGCGCAACTTCGTTCTGGATACTGTAGCAGGTTAAACTCCTACTTATCCAGAATAGACCCTGACATTAAATGTATGTCCTGTATGACACTGGTCAACTCTTTGCATGCCCTACCAACCCCACTCGTCTAACACCCAATTCCCTTTGGTCCGTCCCCGTCGAAACAGCACGTTTCTTGGGCCTACCGTTAGATGACCTCGACGACAACACAAATGATATTTACCATCCCAACGGGGATTAAATCTCCGTTAAAACAACAACAAGCATATGGTTAAAATATGGCGTAGTCTGTCATAAAAAAAATCGAAACTGAGTTTAAATACATTAACATAAAATTATAGGCTTCCGCTAACAGTTATAACCAATATATTGGGTAGTCTAATAAGTCTTCTCGTATTTTGCCAATAGATGTCGTTACAGTCGTATATCTCCACCGCTAACTTTCACATTGTGTCAATGTGTTGGACAGATGAGATTTTAAGCTTCATTTAACTAAAAAAAAACTATTCTGGGAAGTTGAAAAAAAGTTACAGCTGTTCTAAAATTAGTGAAAATAGTGAAGAAATTCGCTATATTTTGAAATTTTTGTATACAAAGGAAGAATGCCACACAAGCCACCAATGAAATTTGTGAAGTTTACGGAGACGATACTGCATCAGTTCGTGTAGCACAACAATGGTTCGCTCGCTTCCGTGCTGGAAATTTCGAAATTTCTATTTACACTGTTTAATGTCTCTAGGGGAAAAAAGGCAAAAAGATATCGACTAAAGTGGTACATATTTGTTTATTTATTTATAAGTATAATTATAAAAAAAAGTTGAAGTTTGATTAGAAATACGAAAGGAATTTTTCGACTACCCAATATAACCATTTATAATAACCACTTTATGACCATTTGTAATAACCACTTTATAACCAAAACTCAAATTTTGTTTCAACATAAGTGGTTTCTTATATCGTTTTTTCTTCGCCTGTAAGCATATGAAAAGTGATGTTACGTTACTTTGTATTTTAGGTGACATTATGTATATAAGATATACTAAAGAGCAACGTTTTGACCATCATACATGTATAGATCGTTCGAAAATTATGCTGATTTTCGCTGAGAAACTCAATAACAAAATGAAAAACATGAAGATACAAGATTAATTTAAGACAACTAAAACTTAGTTCCAAAAATTGCCGCTACCTCGCTTCCTCTTACTTCTAACTACGCGCTTTTTTTCCTTTTAATAGAATAATTAACAATAATTTAAACTTTAAAATCTCATTGAAAGAAAGAAAAGTAAGAAAAGTCTACAAAAAAGCAAAAATAAACAACATAAGCTTAAATGAGCCAACACAGCATAAAAGCAGTCACCAAGTCAACTATGAAAAGGTAAACCTAAATGTCCTTATTAAGCGCTTCAAGTGTGGCTGGCTAAGGGACCGCGGTATAATGAGGTGTGATAACAATAAAAGTATATAGCAAACAATAGCTTGCAGTAAAAGGTGTAACAGAGCAACAAGTGAGCGCGTCTTATTAAGGCGTCTTATTACAAGTAGCGGTAAGAATTCTTAGCAATTTCTAAGAAATGGGGTTTCTTTGTATCACTCAATATAATTTTTTTTTATATAAATGCTGGTTACATTGGCGGTCTAAGGCGAGCCAACAGGTCACATAGCGTATATATTTAGGTATATTCATAAGAACAGATTTATATAAGCGCAAATTTATTAAACTTTCGAAAATCTTTGCTATATGTATTAAGAGACTGAGAGCTATAAAGCTTGAGCAAAGTAACCGATTATCAGCAATTTTTCGTGAGTGAAAGATAACTTTCTAACAAAACAAAGAACTGAGTGATCATCTGCAAAACATGCATATACAAGAACGAGTGCCACAATTTTTGACATATCGAACTGAAATTTTTTACACGTCTTTTTCCCATTAAGGAGCTACTTATTTGTCGGAATCGTCTATATCGGCCAACTATAGCATATGGCTGTCATACAAACTGATAGATCAGAATTAAGTCCTTGTTTGAAAAACTTCTTTAATTGACGAGATATTGTCATGAAATTTGACATAAATTAATCCGAAGAGCCACAAAACAATATCTGATGAAAATATTAAGATCGGACTACTATAGCATATAGCTGTCACACAAACTGATCCTTCAAAACCAAGTTGTGGTATGGAAAAAACTTGTATAGTTGACGAGATATGTATCTATTTTGCAAAAAACATTCTCTAAAGTAACGGTACAATCTCCGTTGAAAAACTTCATATCGAGCCACTGTTGCATGTAAATAGCTGCCATACAAGCTGATCCTTCAAAATCAAGTCTTTGTATGAAAAACTTCTTTGTTTGACGAGATATCTTCACGAAATTCAGCACAGATTAATGCTGTAGGCAACGGTACAATCTTCGTTAAAAATGTTCAGATCGGACCACTATAGCATATAGCTGTCATACAAACGAAACGATAAAACTCAAGTGAAAACTTTGAAAACTTTTTCGTTTGATTAGCTATATTTATGAAGTTTGGCACGAAGTATTGCCTAAAGCAACGGTACAATCCCCGTTGATTATGTTTGAATCGGAGCACTATAACATATAGCTGCCATACAAACTGATATATCAAAATAAAGTCCTTGTATGGAAAACTTTTTTAATTGACAAGATATTGTGACGAAATTTGACATGAAGCATTATTTATAACAACGGTACAATCTCCGTTGATAATGTTCTGATCGGACTACTATATCATATAGCTACCATACAAACTCGCCAATCAAAACAATAATTATTTGAAAACCCTTATAATTATAAGAGCAATCTTAAACCTGGCAACACACTCTTATTGCTATTTAATGAAATATTAATATCTCCAAATAATTTTGTATTTTTTTTAGCTTAACATATTTACTCATTGTATGCGCACGCATTCAAAACCCTTTTTTTCTTGCAACACTATCTTTTTATAACAACGCCAAGTTTTGGCGCCCTTCACGCAACAAATAGCAATCCTTCACAACCCTCCACTTGCCTCTCGCCGACCGCGCACTGAGTTTTTGTTAGCACTCGCAGTGCGTTTGCTATTTTTCCATCTTTTAAAAATGTTATTTTTGTTGCCATTACTATTTAAGATCGCTCCCTACATTCTTGTTGCTACTTTTCGTTGTGGCTGTTTGCGCACTGCACTTAATGTAATTAATTTTAATTAAAATGCTACTACATAATGGCAACACAAACGGCACTCCGCCTACGCGCTTCCTTCGCGGGAGGTTTTTGTTGGAAAAAAAACTGAAAAAAATAAAAATAAGAGGCGCGTTAAATAGAAAGTGAATAAAAGATTTTACAAATCACACACACTCACATAGAAGAAAAATGCCACATACAAACAGCATGACGAGTGTTGTGGCAAAAAGCGGCGATAATGAGTTAGTTTTTGCCGGGATTCCAACCACACGCCTACACAGCGCGCTGCCTTGCGTCGTGAGCCACTGTAGATACACGCTAGTGTATGTGTGTGTGTCATGTGGAAGCCTTTGTCGCCGCACCAGCCCGCTAATCCTGCAACAACGAAAGTCGCGCTCGCTCTTCCGTTGCTGCCGCTGTTTATTTGTTTTAAGCAATTCGCAGCCGCTGCCTTGCGCGCCCTTATACCGTGCATTTGTTTGTCTTATTTTTTACATTCGCAACCTTTGCGCCATTCTAGCTGCGATGTGGCTGGCGTAGCTGTATGCGTGTGTATATGCCAGCTGACAGCTGCCCCTAAATGTATGCAACGTAGTTTGAGAAACGTCTGTCTGCCAGCAAGCGCGTCTACTGGGCTCT
Source organism: Bactrocera neohumeralis (assembly GCF_024586455.1). Lineage (NCBI taxonomy): Eukaryota > Metazoa > Arthropoda > Insecta > Diptera > Tephritidae > Bactrocera > Bactrocera neohumeralis. The sequence goes on along the minus strand of NC_065923.1, from coordinate 72,310,821 downwards.
TATATGTATATATATATATATATATGTATGTATATGTATATAACAGTGGTATCCGGCTGACGACCTCGTTGGAAATACGCACACACATACATTAATATGTCTGTGTATATGTAAATTTGTATGTATTTTCCTGCCTTTATTTGTATTTCAACCAATTTTGTTGCATTTTTTTCAACTCCTTTTATGATTTTTCTCGCGCTCGGCTCGCGTCCGCAGTTTTCACCATCTACCAGCACGCAGCGCAGGTTTTACCGTTATCACAACGCACCGCAATGCCAACACTTTGCATGCCAAGTCAGCACAAATAATACTGCATATATACATATATACAAACGTTCATATATGTATATGTGTACACATATATGTGTGTGTGCATATTTACAAAAAGCATCCGGCCTCTTTAGCGCATCAACCACTAGCACCGCGTGCACCCGGTGCCTTCAGCCTTCCAGCCTCAGCTCAGCTTATCGGCGGTTAGTTTCTGTTGCTGCTGCAATCTCCGCTACTATCTATGTTATCATTTACATACATAGCTGCCTTGTTGTTGTTGTTGCAACTATTTTTTTCGCTGTTTTGCTTGGCATTATTCAAAAACAACTACTTTTAAGTATTTTGTAAATATTGTCTCAAACTGTTGAACGCACTAATTGCAACTTCATTTCCATAACACAAAATAAAAAATTAAAATAAATTGCAATAAAATTAACTTCTGCGCAGTTAAATTTGTATATGCATCTGTACACATATACAGTTGAAAATTTATATATGTATATATGTACGTGTATATACAATTTGAAATGCTAGCTACTTGAGCTCTTTTTCTACTTATGTATAAATAGAAAATTTTCATACCAGAATTGCAAACATATAATTTTATAATATTTCTTTAATGATGTCACAGCTGTCAGATGGTGATTTGATAGCCGTTAGACCTACATAAATGTCAAACTGTTTATAAATATAAAAGGTTTTCGGTACAAGGATTATATTTTGAAGGCTTAGTTTGTATGGCAGCGATATGCTATAGTCGCCCGATCTGAACAAATTTTTCGGAGATTATACCGTTAGTTTCAGCAATAATCTATACCAAATTTTGTGACTATATCTTGTCAAATAAAAACAATTTTCATACAAAAGCTTGATTTTGAACGTTTAGTTTGTATGGCAGATATATGCTATAGTCGCCCGATCTGAACAATTTTTTCAAATATTATACCGTTAGTTTCAGCAATAATCTATGCCAAATTTTGTGACTATATCTTGTCAAATAAAAACAATTTTCACACAAAAGCTTGATTTTGAACGTTTAGTTTGTATGGCAGCTATATGCTATAGTGATCCGGCCTTAAGAATTTCTTTACAGATTACATAGTTAGTTTGGGCAATAACCTCTGTAAAATTTCGTGAAGATAGCTCTTGAAATTAAAAAGTTTTCCATACAAGGATTAGATTTTGAGGGGTTAGTTTGTATGGCAGCTATATGCTATAGTGATTCGATCTGAAAAATTTCTTTAGTGAATGCTTGGTTGCTTTAGACAATAACCCGTGTTGAATTTAGTGAAGATAGCTCATCAAATGAAAAAGTTTTCCATACAAGTACTAGATTTTGATCGTTCCAATTTGTATGGCAGCTATATGCTATAGTGATCTGATCTGAATATTTTTTTTAGAAATGGCATAGCTGATTTGGATAATAACCTGTATAAAATTTCGTGAAGATAGGTCGTCTAATGAAAAAGTTTTCCATACAAGAACATGACTTTAATGGTTCGGTTTGTATGACAGCTATATGCTAAAGTTATCCGATATCGATGATTCCCACAATTAAGCAGCTTCTTGAAAAGAAAAGTACATGCGCAAAATTTCAGCGCGATATCTCAATAACAGCGGAACGGTTCACGTATATGATGATATACTAAAAGACACGCTAAATAAACTAAGCTCGTCACGCTAATCTTTATACTTTGGGGATCTCCGACGTTTCCTTCTAGGCTTAAAAAACGTAAGATACGCTGTTCGGTGTATAAAAATATTTTAAAAAAATGCAAATGTTCAGCTGAAAATAATAAATATCCAATTTTATACTATAAGTTATCTATTACCGCATACTTATGTATATGCATAATATTCTACTTTACTTATTAATTTTTTTTTTATTTCAAATATGTACTATAAGTTACTTATTGCCGTATACTCTTTAAGTGAATATTTAAAATTTTTTATTTATTTCTTTTTAATTTTAATTTTTATTTATTAATTTTTTTTATTTATGTTCAGCTGAATAAAAAAATAACCAAATTTATACTATAAGTTATCCATTACCGCATACTAATTAAGTAAACATTTTATTTTTTTATTTATAATTTTTTATTTATATTTGCAATTTTAATTTTTTGATTTTTATTATTATTATTTATTTTTACGCTTTTTTTATTTATTAATTTTTTAATTTTTTTTTTATTAATTTTCTTATTTATTTATTCTTTTTTAATTTAATTTTTTTTGTTATTGTTTTTTTTTTTTTTTTGGTTTCCTAATATCATGGTCACTACTGTTATTATATTATTATTATTTATTTTTACGCTTTTTTTTATTTTATTTTTTTATTTATAATTTTTTAATTTTTTTATTAATTTTTTATTTTTATTAATTTTCTTTTTTTTATTTTTTTTTTTTAATTTTTTTTTTTGTTATTTTTAATTTTTTTTGGTTTTGCTAATATCATGGTCACTACTGTTTTGCCCTGTAAGCAAGTAGTCTCATTGGCAGAAGTGTTAATGTACATTCATACATACATACATATGTATGTACGTAATGTAATGCTAAGAACGATAGTGTAACAGAAAATGTTAATCAACAGTGATAGTAACAGCAATAATGTGACTGCGCAGCTTTAAAACTGTGTAAGCGCTCTCTACTACATTTTGAAAGACTATGCTGTTGTTATGAGAGAATATGCCTCTCTCTGCTATTGCAATATCCACCTGCGCGAACGCTTAGCTAAAAGGAACTATAAATAATGGCGGCGGAAATAGGAGAAGGCAACTGATGATAATCGCGCTTGAGAATAGCAACGACATCTATTGGCAGTTAGAAAAAGATCTTACTGTAATGCAGTGGCCACCGAACTTTTTTGTTAGTTTTATGCATACTTTTGTATATATGTATGTATACATATATGTATGTATGTACATGTATTGTATAAGCTTGATAAATATTAAGGAAATCTGTGATAAATGATTTTATATGCAAGAGATTATGTATATACTCTAAGTTTCTAAGATAATAGAAAACAAAGTCTTTTGATTCTCCAAACATAAAAATGTTAATGTAGAGTGGAGAGCAACCGAAATAATGTGGCTGCGCAACTGTTAAACTTTTGCAAGCGCTAGTAGTTAAATTAATACATAGCTATGTAACTGTACACACATTCATGCACAGATATATACAATTGCGTGAAACGGGGCCTACGGCGTACTTTAATAAAATTTCAGTATTTTTCAACAGGACTTACCTCACTTAATGCTCTGAAGCACACTCTGCTTCCCAAATAGTTGTCCCTAACTACATCTGAAGCACATTTTATATGCACCTTCTGCCAGTCCAACCCTTGCTCCTACTGCCACAAATCAGTATAAATACTCTTAATATACAACTAATAACGCCCGATCACACTTTTCACTGTTAAACGATTAAAATCGCGAACTACCCTAATTACTAACTAATTTTACTAAAAACACAATAAATTGCAGCTTTAGCACCCAAAATAATTGCCTTTTTCACTGAGCTGCAGCAAATTCCACCGACGCAAGCGAGAAGATAGGAAATGTATGTTTGAAATGGCGGCGGATGTTACAACCAATGACATTCGAGCTGTCAAAAAGGAAGCGACTTCAGTCACTAGCACAGGGTTGCATAAGTTTTCAAAGTACTTCTAAAAGCATGGATATGTTTAATAAATATAATTTCAAGTGATTTTTGCAAGCTTGGCTTACTATTTAGATGAAGCTAATAGTAATTTTTAAAACTTCTCATTGTTTCTTTTTAATAGCAAGATACTCTCCAATACACAGATTGTTGTCAGCAGATGGCACTACACTCTATAAAATACCACCGTCTGTTGATAGTCTGATTGAAGACGGATCACGACAAGGCAGCTATCGGTTAAGTTACCAGTTAGTTATCCATCAACGCTACCGAATACTTCGGTTAATGCTTTTATTAGTTTCTTAAGGTACAATTTTCATTTCTAACCGAAATTCCAGTGTACGAGTAAGTGACCAGTAAAGCTAATAGCAATAATTTTTTCTAGCCTGATAGCTATTATACTCTCTAATACACTGACTGTTGTCAACAGGTGATACTTCACTATGAAAAATGCTACCCTCTGCTGGTAAACTGATTAAAGAAAGATCACCGATCAGCTATCGGTTAAATTACACGTTAACCTACCAATAGCGCTATCAGATACTTCCAATATAGTTTCAAAGAGTTTTAAAAACATATGCTTTTTTCACAATACACAGACTGCTTTCCACTATATAAAATACCACCCTTTGTTGGTAGCCTGATTGAAGAAGGATCAACGCAAACCAGCGTTACCAGATACTTCTGTTAAAGTTACTTTGAGCCGAATTTCCAATTCTAACGGAAACTCTTGCTCACGAATATAAGAACGGTTGTTTTTTCTCTTATAGAAGCAGGATCTCCGCAAACAATCTGACAGTTAAACTAACGGTTAACTATCTAATAGTGCTACTAGGTACATCCGTTAAAGTTTCTGTAAGTTTCTTATGGTCAAAATTACAATTCTAACTAGGTTTCTGTTGTCAATAGATGGCTTTCCACTAAGGAATACTACCGTTCTTTGTTGTTTCCCGTTTATCAGCACGACGACGAATGCTTGAAAAAACTCAGTGTTGAAATTGTGTAAAGGAAAATTAATTTGTGGTGCTCAGTAGGTGCCAAATAAAAGTTTATATATATAAAATTTTTATTAGATAATTAAGAATAATTTTTTAAGTGAAAAATTATCCAACTTTGAATATTTCTTATGCTTAAGTAACAAATATAATAACACCTGTGCATTAGATATGTTCAAAGAGTAATATACGCGCCATCTGTTGGTCATATTTGTGAGCACTGAAGTTGCAAGCGATCTCCGACAGAGATCTACAGGCGTTCCTACAATTTAGAAGCGTGAATATCATTGGTCGTTCTTAATTTCCGCCATTACGGATAGTCGTTTCCTTATATCGCGTTCGTTTAAGTCGCATAAGCAGCAGCTCCGCGAAAAGTGAAATTAGTTTAGGAAATAAAGCTGTAATTAAGCAGTTTTTAGGAGAATTAGGTTCAAGTTCGCGAATTTAATCGTTTTAAAGTAAAAAAAGTCATCGGGCGTTGTTATTTGTGTAATAAAAGTGAAAATAAGTGAGAGAGCAAAAGCCGAGCGCTGAGCGTCGGCGCAGGCAGAGCTCTGCCAGTGGTTGTGCATAAAGTGAAATGTTAATGAACAAGCAGAGCTCTGCCAGTGGTTGCGTATAAAGTGTTATGTTAATGTTAATAATGTTATTTTAATGTGAATAAAGTGTTAGATGTAGGGAAAAAGTTTAGCGTAGGGAATTGAATCAATTTATTGCAGAAAATGCGAAACGAAGTAAAATAAAGTGCGGTAAGTGCTTATAAAATGTTAAAATAATTATTGTATTGTATATTTATCCAGAATTATGGCTTTTTATGGCAATATATTGCACATTTAACATTTATTATAAATTACAGCTTATTTTTATTTTGAATATACATACATGCCTGCATATATGTATGTATGTACATATATTTATAAAATATGTGTATTATATATAATCTTTCCAAAGCAAGCACATACGATTTAAAATATTTAGCTGCCACTGTATTAATCTAGATCCTTCTAGCCACCAACAGATGCCGTGGTAAATTTTAACAGTAAAAACTTTGAATGCCTCTTCTAGTTTCCGTCTTCATTTCGTTTAGTCTCTCTCATACTTTGAGAAACAGCTGAGCGTAAACAGAGACTAAGAGATCAGCTGCGCAGTCACATTACTACTGTTGCGCTTTCCTGTCTAGCAACATTTTTTGTTTTCTGTAATTAACATGGAGTATTTACATTCGCTGCTACATATACGCATAACGTTTTTTAGCAGAGAGAGAGAGAGAACTTGTGTGCATTTCATAACAAATTGACGGAAATTTAAAAATATTGTAATATTGGGTAAATAAATATAAAATAAATTCTAAATTAAAAATTATAAATAGTTAAGAAATATTTTTTAAAAATTAAAAAAATATATAAAAGTAAATTTTTTTCATATTGAGTAAATAGAGATAAATTAAATAATAGTTTTAAAATAATTAAAAAAAATATAAAATATATTTTTTGCATGTTGAGTAAATAAATATAAAATAAATAGTAATTTTAACATAATTTAAAAAATATTTTTTTATTTCCATACAGTTTTAAAAATAGAATAAATAAAAACTTTAAGATAATTAAAAATATAAAAAATATATTTTTTTCATTTTGAGTAAATAAAAATAAATTAAATAACAATTTAAAAATAATTAACAATATATAAACATAATTTTTTTATGTTGAATAAATAAATATAATATAATTAATAATTTAAAAATAATTAAAAAATGTTAAAATAAATTATTTGCATGTTGAGTAAATAAAAATAAGAAATAAATTAAAAATAATTAAGAAAATGTAAAAATGAATAAATTTTTTTCATATTGACTTAATGAATATAAAATGAATAATAATTTTAAAATATAAAAATAATATTGAGCAGATAAAGATAAATAAATAACAATTCAAAAATAATTTAAAAATGAATTATTTTTTAACTGAATAAATAATGATGAATTAAATAATATTTTAATTAGATAAAAATTTTAAAATAATAGGAAAACTATTTATGAATTACCTTTATATATTTTTATACTGGTAGGCTAATTTTTAACAAATCTGTGCTTTGATGAGCAATCAAAGCTTAATATACTAATTTTTTTCACATGAAGTAAAATTCTGAGCCAAGGGTATTGAGTTGGAAGCATAAAACAAGATAACCAATTTTGAAAAAAAAAAATTTTGCTGCATGAATTTATTAGAAAAGTAACATAAAATTATAAAAATGAAAGGAAATATAATTTACATGCGATCTGAGCACGGTATTGGAGGGGTTGTGCATAAATTTTGAAGGGTTAAAAACGGTTTATCCCCATTTCCGGTAAAACTAAGCATGATAATGGAAAGAGTATAAACTTCGTTTTTCAAATTTTTCACATGAATTTTGAGGTTATGTGGGAAACGTTTGTAAACAAAAGTTCTAAATCTTTTCATTACCTAGAACTTTTCCATACACACTTTTTCCACATAACCTCAAAATTCATGTGAAAAGTTTGTAAACAAAAGTTCTAAATCTTTTCATTACCTAGAACTTTTCCATACACACTTTTTCCACATAACCTCAAAATTCATGTGAAAAATTCGAAAAACGAAGTTTATGTTTTTTTATTTTTAACTTTTCAAAAAGATTCATTCACGAAATTTGTGTACACCTTATGTTTTTTTATTAAATTTTTTATTATTATTTTGCTTAAAATTTTTTTTATTAATTTTTCTTTAAATTTTATTTATTAAAATGTTTTTATTTACAATTGTTTCTATTTAAATTTGTTCTATTTAAAATTTAATTTTTTAAATTTTTTTTGTTAAATTTTTTTGTATTAAAGAAGTTTCTGTTTATTGAAATTTGTTTTAATATTAGAAAAGAATCTAATTTTCAAAAAAAATTTCATTCCAAAAATTTTTTAAATGCGATAATATTTTTCTTCATTGAAATCTTCTATAAAAAATATAACTACTCTGATAAAAATATAAAAAAATTCAAACAATAACGACTCTAAACAATACAGAGCTTCTATTTTTAGAGCTGCTACCACGAAATATAGCTTAGAACAGAAGACTTTGAAAATGTTAAAAAAGAAAGAAATTCAAATTAGGCTAAAAGCCAACGAAAACGAAAAATAGAATGACATATGTATATTAAAGGAAAAATAATGTTGGGCGATCTGCGTTCGGAAAAGGAAGGGACCTGTGTTTAAATTCTTAAGGGTGAAAATGGTTTATCTCGATATCCGGCAAAACTACGAGACCTATAGAAAAGGGATATATGACAATGTTGTAGTTAATAAAAAGATCTATAACTTTTCTATAGAAACTTGTTCACATAAACTCAAAATTTATGTGAAAAGTTCAAGTAAAACAAGTTTTTGGAATTTTTATTTTTAGCTTGTACAGAAAAATTTTGTTTATTTCTCGAGATTTGGTGTAAACATAACTTTTTTTCCGAAATATATTTTATTTTTAAAATTTTTGTACTTGGAAAAGGATTACCAATTTTAAAGAATTATTATAATAAGCTTTATTGCCCATCTACTTGCAACTTTTCAATATTTGAATGAAATTTTGTATGATTTGCTTTAGATCTGCCATTAAAATACTTTTTTCTTTGCATAATATGTATACTGAAGAGCGCTTTACATAATTTCATTACAACTCACACTCAGCTTTCATAAATGTATTTACATAAATTTAACTAAATTTCGCATTACCTTAAGCCCGACCACTCAATTATGGAATGAGCTCGTAATTTACTACTCAATAGCATTAATACTTTTGTATAAAATATTAAAATATTATGAAATGACGTGCGCACACAACTCGACGAGATTTGGTGAATTATAGTAGTATATTTTGAATAAACATACGCCATAAACATATATTTACCATAGACTACTAACCGATTCATGCCTCAGCACAAATGCATGAGAACATAGTATGTTTGCTTGTGTGCATAAGTTTACTGTTACTCAAACACATTTCCAACCATTTCGACAGTTCAAAGGTTTGCACACCATTATCATGCCCAACAACGATATGAGCAGCAGATCAAAAAGCCAAGTCATATCCCTGCTGATGCTGGAAGCAACCTCATTGGTCTGGGAAATGTGTTAGTCCTACGCAAAGGACTTGAACTATGTTGCAACTGTGGCCAAAAGCCGAGAGCCAGCGCACAGTGAGTTGCTGGTCAATCAGTCAACCATACACAAACACAACCATTCACACATACATACGCTTACACATAAAGACGGACAATCAGTGAACACTCTCACTACGTATAGAGTGAGCCATTTACGAGATGAATGTGTTGATGTGGTGAAAAGCGAAAAAAACAGTTGCAAAAAGTATGTAGCGACTTTGCCTCTTGTTGGTTATGAATGCATTAATAAAATCTCATATCGACAAATCCATTACGATTATTACGGCAAGCACGCAACATAGTGGAGGCATAGACGTGCCAGCCTGGCTGGCTGACGAATTGACTGACTGCTCGCAGGCGAAATGTAGCCAGCAGACAGTATGGAGCTGCTATACAAATTTACTAGACATTTGCGGGTGTGTTCACGGCAGCCTGGCTTCATGGCAAAATCACGTGTGTGAAACA